>NC_016090.4:23063161-23363161 GCF_000004515.6 Glycine max | reverse complement strand
AGGGTAGGTTGCGACACTAGTCATAAAGACCTTTTATCTAGAATCTTAGATGAGTTGAGTTCCCTCAAGATATGGAAAGACGAACAAGAGAGAAAAGAAAAAGGAAAAAAAAAGAGTGGAAGAAATAAGTCAAGATGAAAGAAAGAAAATAAGAGAGGAAGAAAGATGAAAAATAATGAAAGAAATGAAAAGAGAAAAGCATGCCTCCTATAGTAGTCATAACTCTTGCAAGAGCCTAAGTGAAGAACTTCGTGACTATTATGAAGGAAGGCATAGGTCACATCTTAGACCTCACTCCCATAGAAGAGAAAAGGAAAAAAAGTCTCAAGAGGCTAACATTAACCTCCCATACTTCCATGGGAAGGATAATGTAGAGGCTAACTTAGTTTGGGAAATAAGGGTAGAGCAACAACTTAAAAAGAAGTCTACATCAAAGTCTTATGGCTCTCACTCTTATCCAAAGAAAGACCAAGGTCAAGGCATCTTAGGGGTGACACCTTCTAAGCCCAAAGATGATAAGGGGAAGACAATAGAAAAGCAAGCCCCTAAGGCTAGTATGCAAGAGAAAACTAGCTCTATAAAGTGCTTTAAATGTCTTGGAAGAGGACACATTACTTCTCAATGCCCCACCACAAAAAGCATGATTATGAGAGCCCAAGCCATTTATAGTAGCCAAGATAAGGCTACTACTTCACCTTCCTCTAGTGAAAGTGAAGAAGCAAAAGGGGAAGAATCTAGTGAAGAAATCTACTCCCAAGAAGAAGGACAACCATTAGTGGTTAAAGAGAAGTGTAAGGAGGTAAGTGTTTCCTCCAAGAGGTTAGCTAAGAAGGAAACTCATTTTACAATAAAGACAAACATTAAAGAAACTTTCCCTCTTAGACAACCTCCACATTTTCTCTTTTTTAAAAAGACACTTACTAGCATTGCCACACCTCTGGGGCTTGAGTTTATTCCTCATGTAAAGAAGTTCTTGGATGAGGGTTTGGTTCGCAAGAGCGTAAATCCTTGTACTTTGTTGGTGCCCAAAATAGGTATTATTAGGCACCAAGTCCCTAAAATAGGTGGTATGATGAATGTTTTGAGTAGTGCAACCCTCTTTTGTAAAATCACTCGTGCACCTAACATCTTCAGGGTGTGTGTACATAGGGACCCATTAGGTAGGTTTGTTCTTATTTTTAGTTTCAATACAAACTTAGGTACTCATATGGGACACCTTAGGTTTGTCATACTTATTGGTAGGAATAATCAATATGAAAATACAAAAAAAGGTTTGTTTTATTGTGTTACTTTTCTTAATTTTTCAAATAGTGATCAAGGGGTTCCCATGAACCCTAAGATAATAAAGGTCATTCCTAAGTGGCCCACTCCACCAAGTATAAGAAAAATTTGGGGCTTCCATGACTTAACAAACTTTTACAAAAGGTCTATCCCATATTTTTCTATACTTGTAGCACCACTCATTGAGTTGGTGAGGAACCATGTTCCTTCATGGGAAGATGCCCAGGAAATGGATTTTCAGACCTTACCTTACTTCAACATACCAAACACCACTAATACATATGTTTTTGTTCTTTTTACAGGTGTTCAGGGAAGGAGCCCAGAGTATGAAGAACCTCAAGATTTGAGGTCAAATCCTTTCCAAGGTGGAGGGAATGATGTAATCCTACCCCGCAAGGGCATTGGATAGAAGACTCCAAGTAGATTGGGCCAGAGATCCAAGGGAAGGCCCTAGGGTTCTCATGAGCCTTAGGGTAGATTTCGAGCCCATGGGCTAAGTATGAGCCCGCTTATCTTTGTAAATATTAGAATAGTTTTTTCCTTCGTTTGGGCCTTGTATTTTGGCCATTCTTGTAGTATAGGGTTTTAGCCTTGTATTTCAAGGCATTTTGAGTAGTCTTTGTAGTAGGGATTTTTTTTGTATTTTCATGTATTTTGTCATGGGGGCGAGTTTAGCTATTATAGGGGGTGTGTGATGCAATCCTACCCCGCAAGGGAATTGGATAGAAGACTCCAAGCAGATTGGGCCAGAGATCCAAGGGAAGGCCCTAGGGTTCTCATGATCCTTAGGGTAGATTTTGAGCCCATGGGCTAAGTATGAGCCCGCTTATCTTTGTAAATATTAGAATAGGTTTTTCCTTCGTTTGGGCCTTGTATTTTGGTCATTCTAGTATTATAGGGTTTTTGCCTTGTATTTTGAGCTATTTTGAGTAGTCTTTGTAGTAAGGAATTTTTTGTATTTTCATGTACTTTGTTATGGGGGTGAGCTTAGCTATTATAGGGGATGTGTAGCTAAGCTCTAGCTTCTCATCTCAAGGAGGTGAGCTTAGCTATTAGAGATGTGTGTGTAGCTAAGCTCTAGCTTCTTTAGGAATCTTCTTAAGGAAGCTTCTCAAGGAGGTGAGCTTAGTTATGAGAGGGGTGTGTGTAGCTAAGCTCTAGCTTCTCAAGGAAGTTTTCTCAAAGAAGCTTCTCAAGGAAGTTTTCTCAAGAAAGCTTCTCAAGGAAGCTACCTAGTCTATAAATAGAAGCATGTGTAACACTTGTTGTAACTTTGATGAATGAGAGTCTTGTGAGACACAATTCAAAGTTCAACTCGTCTCCCTTTTTCTTCATTCAATTTCGTGCTCCCCCCTTTCTCTTTCTCTCCCTCTTTCTTTTCCTCCATTGAAGCATCCTCTCCAAGCTTCTTATCCAAGGCTCATCTTGGTGGTAAAGCTCCTTCTTCCATGGCTTATTCCCTAGTGGATGGCGCCTCCTCTTACCTCTTCTCCTTTGTCTTCCACTGCATCTCCATGGTGGAAAATCACCATTAAAGGACCTCATTGAAGCTCAAAGATCCAGCCTCCATAGAAGCCCTACAAGCAAGCTTCCATCAAGTGGTATCAGAGCACAAGAGCTTCAAGTAGGTGCTCCTTAAACCTCCATTTATTTTTTGCTTTTCCTTCTCTTCCATTGTTTTTTCTTCATTTTTTCTCCATGTATCTCCTCAAATGTCTTGTGCTAAATGTTGTTAACATGATTCTTTAGAGTTTTCACCGATTAAAATTGCTATAGAAGCTAGATTTTATTTTCTATGGTTCAAATTTCTTGTTCTTGTTCTTGAACCATGAATTGTGTTGAGTTTAGGTTCCTTTGAGTTTTGTCTTGTTATTTTTTGTGGCTGAAACCTAAACCATAAAATTCTTACAAAAATATTAAAGTAGAATAAAACTTCAAAAATCTAGAGTGACTTGTTCACCTATTGTAGTTTTGTCATAGAAGTCAATTCTAGTCATGAAACTTGTCACATAAGATTTCTTATGTTGTGTTGAATTTTATTTTCTTGTTTCTTTGTCTAACTAATTTGCTCATGAGTGTATGAAATTCTTTTAGCCTATTATTTGATTTGAGTCAAATCTTTCATGTTAATTAGTCCTTAACATGTTCATGCAAAATTCTTAGAGATTCTTTGATTGTGAACCTTTTCTTGAACTTTTAGGTTTCCTTATGATTGTGTCTATTGTGAATTTGAGTTTTGGTGATTGAATTGCTGGCTGAAATGTTGACCCTAAGTGAATATTGAACTCCTAAAACTTTGGTAAACAATCCTAGTGAGTTTAACATACATAGGAAGGTTGAAAGTAAGCCCAAGGCAATCAATATACCATGCTTAAAAAACAAAATCGTTGGTGCTGGCAGCTTGGACATGCAAACTTGTAAAAATTACTGAGAATTGGTTACTTCGAATTTTGAGCTGAAATATTTACTGAATTTTCTAGACATCCGTAAAAAAGTTATAAAGAAAGAAAAAAGTGATTTGGATAAAAGGAAAAAATACGAAAAATCACACAAGTTGGCAGGAAAATCAGTATCCAGGAAAAAAAAAGTGAAAGGGAAGTGTGCTTGTTCTTTTGGCTCAAAATTTAGTCTATAATTGGTGCCTATGTTATACCAATCTTAGTTCCAAATTTTCAATTGAAAATTAGTGTGAAGACAAGTGCCAAAGCTAGAGGTTTTTTGAGTCTTTTTTTTTCAGTTTTTTTACTCTACTCTAGAGCCATTCTAAGTTTCTCTTTGAGTCCTAGCTTGCTTCTATGTCCTTTTCATTGCTTTAATTGTTGAATAATCCTTGAAAAATTGTCTTGTTAAAACTCCATTGGTTTAGCTTTCATTTCATTTTTTTTTGTTTTGGTTATTGCTTGTCTCTTTGTTTCCTTGTTTGTGGGTTGCCATATAGGGAATTGGAAGGAGGATTGGTGCCATCCCTTGAAGAATTCGAGTCAAGAAAAAAGGGCCAACTACCTTAAGAGCTATTGGACTAAGAAGAATTCCAAATTGAGTGAATCATCAAAGAGAGAACAACCACCAAAATTGAGGACCGTTTTTTAATTTTGTAATTTGCAATTTACTTACCTTCATTGCTTTCAAGTTTTGTAACAAAAAGGCCTTTCATTGGAAGTGTGTTGGGAGACTCCAATAGGTTACCAAACTTTCATTTGTGTGTAATAATTTTAGGCAATTTTTCCTTAGGATAGTGAGTGTTTTGTTGGGAACCTTGAATGTGGTTATCCAAACACTATTAGGATTCGCCTAGTTTACATTTCTTGCCAAACCGCCTAGATAGCTTTCCTTTTACCAATTAGTTGTTTACCTTATCTTTCACACCTCTTTTAGTGTTTATTTGGCTAGTTTCAACCATAATTTCTTTTACCTTTTGTTTTCAAACCTCCAACAAGAAAGAACCACAACTTAGGAACCAACATGAGTCATCATTCATCTAGTGTTAATGGCAAAGGTACTAGTTGTGAATGTATGTATACATGATTTTGATGATGTCAAAAGAAGAATCAAACAAGGCTCATTTTGCTTCAAGATTAATACAAGATTGTTTCAACAAACAAAGCCTTGATTCAAGATTTCTTCAAGATCAAGCCTTACCTCACAATGAAAGGTTTCAAGTCATTCAAGGCACATGTAATCGATTACCAATACATGTAATTGATTACCAATGGTTTGAAAGTGTGTAATCGATTACACATCATATGTAATCGATTACCAGAGACTCTGAACGTTGGGAATTCAAATTTTAAATGAAGGGTCACAACTGTTCAAGAAGAACAACTGTGTAATCGATTACACTAATTCGGTAATCGATTACCAGAGAGGATTTTCAAGGAATATCACCAATAGTCACATCTTATCATTTGGATTTTGAATGGCCATCAAAGGCCTATATATATGTGTGACTTGGGACAAATTTTATGCAGAGAGTTTTGCTTGGCAAAAATGTCTTATCCTCTCAAAAGACAATGAGAGAGATTCCAAAAGAACTTCATTGTCAAATGCTCTCTCAAAAGAAATCCTTGGCCAAACACTTGCAAAATCTATAAGGATTTTTACATGATCTTCATTGTAATATTCTTCTCTTGAAGAGAGAATTCTTCTTCCATTCTTCTTATTCAATGAGATTGGTTAAGAGACTGTGAGTCTCTTGTTGTAAAGCATCTGAACACAAGGGATGGGTTGTCCCTGTGTGGTTCAGACTTTGTAAAGGATTTTACAAAGATAGTGGAAATCTCAAGTGGGTTGCTTGAGTAGTGGACGTAGGCACGGGTTGTGGCTGAACCAGTATAAAACTGTGTTTGCATTCTCTCTTCCCTTATCTTATTTATTTTGTTGCAATCAATTGTGTCTTGCATGTTTAAAGAACCTTGTTAAATTGATTGTTGTTGCTTCTTCTACATTCTAAGCCTATCCCTCTTAAGATTATTGAGGCCACAAGGTTTAACAAGTGGTATCAGAGCGGGATTCTTGTATAAAGTTTAAAAACTTCAAGAATAGATATGGCCTCAACCAAATTTCCATTTTATGAGGAAAATTCTATCAATAGGCTCTTATGTTCAATGGTGAGGGTTATCATTATTGAAAAACCCGAATGCAGATCTTTATAGAAGCCATAGATCTAAAGATATGGGAAGCCATTGAATTTGATTCATTCATTCCTACAATGGTTGAGAGAAATGCAACTACATAAAAAAAACTAGAGAAGAAAGAAGATGATGATGAAAGAAGAAAGAAGAAGGTTCTTCTTTAGCCCCAAAATGCTGAGTGCGATCAACTTGGGCACATGAGATTCAATTGTCCTGTGTTTAAAAGAAGAATGGAAAAATCCGACAAGATGAATTTCAAAGAGAAGAAAGAAAAGAAAGGATATATCACTTGGGAAGATAATGTCATAAATTATTCAAGTGATTCAAAGAAGAAAATCATAAGTCTGGGTATCATGATGAAAGACTATGAAAATGGAGAAGAGCAAAGTCGATACATTGATAGCAATTTCTCCAAACACATGGCATGCATCAAAGTTTATTCATATTTCTCTCCAAGATAAATGAATATGTGATTTATGAAGACAACAAACGAAGGCCACATTTCTCCCCAAGAAAAGTGAATATGCGATTTATGGAGACAACAAACAAAGGCCACTTGATCAACAACCGCAACAAGTAATATCAAATGATACCAACAGGTCACTTGTCTTTGATTGATTACTTTTGATGCTTGTTTTCTACTTGAGTTTAGACTGTCCTTGATGATTGTGATTGAATTTGATTGACTGTGTTTGATGATTGATTGATTGTATTTTTTATTGTGTGTTTGATTGTCTTTGATGTTTGTTCCTGATCGAGTTTTTGATTGTTTTTAAAGAATCTATTAAACTTTTCAAATTATTTTCATGTTTTAAGAAAACTATTTCAAATTTAGAAAAAGAAATTTTGAAATTGAAATTTGAAATTTGAAATTGAAAATTGAAATTTGGAGTTGGAAGTTGGAAGTAGTTATTGGAAGTTGAAATTGAAAATTGAAATTTGAAAAGTTAAATTTGAAAATTGAAAATTGAAATTTGAAAATTGAAAATTAAAATTTGGAAGTTGGAAGTTGGAAGTAGTTATTGGAAGTTGAAAGTTAAAAATGGAAGTTGGAAGTTGGAAGTGGAAGTTACTGGAAGTTGGAAGTTGGAAATGAAAGTTATTGGAAGTTGAAAGTTGAAAATGGAGGTTGGAAGTTGGAAGGGGAAGTTACTAAAAGTTGAAGTTGGAAGTTGGAGTTTGAAATTTGAAATTTAAAATTTAAAATTTAAAATTTAAAATTTAAAATTTAAAATTTAAAATTTGAAATTTGAAATTTGAAATTTGAAATTTGAAATTTGAAATTTGAAATTTTTTTAATAATAGAAATTATTTTGTATAGTTAGTTGATTGTTAATTTAATTAATTTGATTTGAAATATTTGATTATTGATTGTATTTGATTGTGTTTGATTGATGTGTTATTGTACTTGTTTTTGCTTGATTAAAATTGAATGATTGTTTTAATGCCTTTTGGTATCACTTGATTCTCATACATTGCAACAAGTGGTAACATCTTTCTCCTCTCTATTCATGATTTGTTTTTGATGTTGACAAAGGGGGAGAGAAAGATAAAAGATAAAATAGTAAGAAAAATTATCTATTGTTTATGAGACAATAGGTTTACATATGAAAAATATGAAATCTTCAACAGTTTCATATAAGCAATCATTGCAAAACCAAGGGGGAGTAAACTATATGAAGAACTTCGTGACTATTACAAAGGAAGGCATAGGTCACATCTTAGACCTCACTCCCATAGAAGAGAAAAGGAAAGAAAGCCTCAAGAGGCTAACATTAAACTCTCATACTTCCATGGGAAGGATAATGTAGAGGCTAACTTAGATTGGGAAATAAGGGTAGAGCAACAACTTAAAAAGAAGTCTACTTCAAAATCTTATGGCTCTCACTCTTATCCAAAGAAAGACCAAGGTCAAGACATCTTAGGGGTGACACCTTCTAAGCCCAAAGATGATAAGGGGAAGACAATAGAAAAGCAAGCCCCTGAGGCTAGTATGCAAGAGAAAACTAGCTCTATAAAGTGCTTTCAATGTCTTGGAAGAGGACACATTACTTCTCAATGCCCCACCACAAAAACCATGATTATGAGGTGATGCAAGCTCCATTGGAGCTTGTAGGCCTAGGATCTTCTTCATCAATGGATTCCTTTGCTTCTTGGAATATGAATGGCAGCGGAATGGAGAAAGGAAGAGAGAGAGGAGATGCCACTTCAAGGAGAAGATGAGTCTAGAAGAAGCTCACCACCATAGGAGGCCATGGATAAGAGCTTGGAGGAAGAAGGAGATGAATGAAGGGAGAGGGAGAGAAGAGCACGGAATTTTGTGCTCTAAATGAGCTTTGAAATCTGAAGTTTAATATTCAAATTATCAAAGTTGAAAAAAATGCACACACATGACCTCTATTTATAGCCTAAGTGTCACACAAAATTGGAGGGAAATTCAAATTTCACTTGAATTTGAAATTGAATTTGTGGAGCCAAACTTTGGAGCCAAAATTTCACTAATTATGATTAGTGAATTTTAGTTATGGTTCAGCCCACTAATCCAAGATCAATTCCAAGATTCTCCACTAAGTGTGCTTAGGTGTCATGAGGCATGAAAAGCATGAAGGACATGAAAAAAGTGTGACTATATGAAGTGGCAATGGGGTGTAGTAAGCAAATGCTCACCTCCCCCTCTAAAATTTAATTGGATTGGGATTCTACCAATTCAATTAAATTTATTTCCAACCACACACATCAAATATCCACTTAGTGCATGTGAAATTACAAAACTACCCTTAATACAAAAACTAGTCTAGGTGCCCTAAAATACAAGGGCTGAAAAATCTTATATTTCTAGGGTACCCTACCTACATTATGGAGCCCTAAATACACGGTCCAAAAATAATGAAACCTTAATCTAATATTTACAAAGATAAGTGTGCTCATACTTAGCCCATGGGCCCGAAATCTACCCTAAGGCTCATAAGAACCCTAGGGCCTTCTCTTGCATCTCTGGCCCAATCTACTTGGAGTTTTCTATCCAATGCCCTTACGGGGTAGGATTGCATCATTCCCTCCCCCTTGAAAAGGATTTGACCTCAAATCCTGAGGTTCTTGAAACTCTGGGCTTTTTCCCTCAACACCTGTAAAAAGAACAAAAACATATGTATTAGTGGTGTTTAGTATGTTGAAGTAAGGTAAGGTCTGAAAACTCATTTCCTGGGAATCTTCCCATGAAGGAACATGGTTCCTCACCAACTCAATGAGTGGTGCTACAAGTATAGAAAAATATGGGGCAAACCTTTTGTAAAAGTTTGTTAAGTCTTGGAAGCCCCAAATTTTTCTTACACTTGGTGGAGCGGGCCACTCAGGAATGACCTTTATTCTCTTTGGGTTCATGGGAACCCCTTGATCACAATTTAAAAAATTAAGAAAAGTAAAGCAATAGAACATACCTTTTTCTGTATTTTCATGTAGATTATTCCTACCAAAAAGTAAGAACCCTAGGGCCTTCTCTTGCATCTCTGGCCCAATCTACTTGGAGTTTTCTATCCAATGCCCTTGCGGGGTAGGATTGCATCATGAGGGGCCAAGACATTTATAGTAGCCAAGATGAGGCTACTACTTCACCTTCCTCTAGTGAAAGTGAAAAAGCAAAAGGGGAAGAATCTAGTGAAGAAATCTACCCCCTAGAAGAAGGACAACCATTAGTGGTTAAAGAGAAGTGTAAGGAGGTAAGTGTCTCCTCCAAGAGTTTAGCTAAGAAGGAAACTCATTTTACAATAAAGACAAACATTAAAGAAACTTTCCCACTTAGACAACCTCCACATTTTCTCTTTTGTAAAAAGGCACTTGCTAGCATTGCCACACCTCTTGGGCTTGAGTTTATTCCTCAAGTAAAGAAGTTGTTGGATGAGGGTTTGGTTCGCAAGAGCTTAAATCCTTGTGCTTTGTTGGTACCCAAAATAGGTATTATTAGGCACCAAGTCCCTAAAATAGGTGGTATGATGAATGTTTTGAGTGGTGCAACCCTCTTTTGTAAAATCACTCGTACACCTAACATCTTCATGGTGTGTGTACATATGGACCCATTAGGTAGGTTTGTTCTTATTTTTAGTTTCAATACAAACTTAGGTACTCATATGGGACACCTTAGGTTTGTCATACTTTTTGGTAGGAATAATCAATATGAAAATACAGAAAAAGGTATGTTTTATTGCGTTACTTTTCTTAATTTTTCAAATAGTGATCAAGGGGTTCCCATGAACTCTAAGAGAATAAAGGTCATTCCTGAGTGGCCCACTCCACCAAGTATAAGAAAAATTTGGGGCTTCCATGACTTAACAAACTTTTACAAAAGGTTTGTCCCATATTTTTCTATACTTGTAGCACCACTCATTGAGTTGGTGAGGAACCATGTTCCTTCATGGGATGATGCCCAGGAAATGGATTTTCAAACTTTACCTTACTTCAACATACCAAACACCACTAATACATATGTTTTTGTTCCTTTTATAGGTGTTGAGGGAAGGAGCCCAGAGTATGAAGAACCTTGGGATTTGAGGTCAAATCCTTTCCAAGGTGGAGGGGGTGATGCAATCCTACCCCGCAAGGGCATTGGATAGAAGACTTCAAGCAGATTGGGCCAGAGATCCAAAGGAAGGCCCTAGGGTTCTCATGATACTTAGGTTAGATTTTGAGCCCATGGGCTAAGTATGAGCCCGCTTATTTTTGTAAATATTAGAATAGGTTTCTCCTTCGTTTGGGCCTTGTATTTTGGTCATTCTAGTATTATAGGGTTTTTGCCTTGTATTTTGAGGTATTTTGAGTAGTCTTTGTAGTAGGGAATTTTTTTGTATTTTCATGTATTTTGTTATGGGGGTGAGCTTAGCTATTATAGGGGGTGTGTAGCTAAGCTCTAGCTTCTCATCTCAAGGAGGTGAGCTTAGCTATTAGAGATGTGTGTGTAGCTAAGCTCTAGCTTCTTTAGGAATCTTCTTAAGGAAGCTTCTCAAGGAGGTGAGCTTAGTTATGAGAGGGGTGTGTGTAGCTAAGATCTAGCTTCTCAAGGAAGTTTTCTCAAAGAAGCTTCTCAAGGAAGTTTTCTCAAGAAAGCTTCTCAAGGAAGCTGCCTAGTCTATAAATAGAAGAATGTGTAACACTTGTTGTAACTTTGATGAATGAGAGTCTTGTGAGACACAACTCAAAGTTCAACTCCTCTCCCTTTTTCTTCCTTCAATTTCATGCTCCCCCCTTTCTCTTTGTCTCCCTCTTTCTTTTGCTCCATTGAAGCATCCTCTCCAAGCTTCTTATCCAAGGCTCATCTTGGTGATGAAGCTCCTTCTTCCATGGATTATTCCCTAGTGGATGGCGCCGCCTCTTACCTCTTCTCCTTTGTCTTCCGCTGCATCTCCATGGTGGAAAATCACCATTAAAGGACCTCATTGAGGCTCAAAGATCCAGCCTCCATAGAAGCCTCACAAGCAAGCCCCACAAGCAAGCTTCCATCAGTGTGTAGCTAAGCTCTGGCTTCTCATCTCAAGGAGGTGAGCTTAGCTATTAGAGAGGTATGTGTAGCTAAGCTCTAGCTTCTTTAGGAATCTTCTTAAGGAAGCTTCTAAAGGAGGTGAGCTTAGTTATGAGAGGGGTGTGTGTAGCTAAGCTCTAGCTTCTCAAGGAAGTTTTCTCAAAGAATCTTCTCAAGGATGTTTTCTCAAGAAAACTTCTCAAGGAAGCTACCTAGTCTATAAATAGAAGCATGTGTAACACTTGTTGTAACTTTGATGAATGAAAGTCTTGTGAGACACATTTCAAAGTTCCACTTCTCTCCCTCTTTTATTCCTTCAATTTCGTGCTCCCCCCTTTCTCTTTCTCTCCCTGTTTCTTTTCCTCCATTGAAGCATCCTTCCAAGCTTCTTATCCAAGGCTCATCTTGGTGGTGAAGCTCCTTCTTCCATGGCTTATTCCCTAGTGGATGGCGCCTCCTCTCACCTCTTCTCCTTTGTCTTCCGCTGCATCTCCATGGTGGAAAATCACCATTAAAGGACCTCATTGAAGCTCAAAGATCCAGCCTCCATAGAAGCCCCACAAGCAAGCTTCCATCACAAAGCATACTGGGCAGTGAAGACTTGCAACTTCTCTATGGATCAAGCTGGTGAGGAAAGAAAGTTGCAATTAAGTGAGTTAGATGAAATCCACCTAGAAGCATATGAGAATGCCAAGTTCTACAAAGAAAAGACCAAGAAGTTCCATGATAGCATGATAATTAAGAAGGACTTCATGGTTGGGCAGAAAGTGTTATTGTATAATTCTAGGCTTGGACTCATGAGTGGTAAGTTGAGGTCTAAGTGGATTGGTCCTTTTGTTGTTACTAATGTTTTTCCTTATGGTACAGTTGAGATCAAAAGCGACTCCACAAACAAGAGCTTCAAGGTCAATGGACACCGACTTAAGCCATTTCTCACAAACCCTTCTTTAGTGGATGTAGTGGTGGAAGAGACTTCCTTACTCCACCCTACTCTTCCTCCACCATGACTTAGGGAGTTTTTCTTTTCCTATCTCCTTCTTTACTTTTATTACATTTGTCCAATTCTATTTGATGGTTTAATTGCTTTTAATCTTTTACTTGTGCTACATTCAGGACAATGTGTTGTTTAAGTATGGGGGGAGTGTTCTTTGGTTTTGCTAGATTTGTTGGTTTTGTTAATTTTGTTAGTTGTGTTAAATTTATTAATTTTGTTAGTTTTGTTGGGTTTCTAGTTTAATATTTTGTAGACAAGTGGCCTCAGATATCTTAAGAATGGGGGGTTGAATTAAGATATTCCAAACTGTTTCCCTAATTAAAATCTATTTTACTTTTTACTCAAGTTATGAATTCCCTTAATGACAATCTTCTTAAATATTAATTCAAATGAAGCAACTTGAATATGAATATAAAGCAATAATAAATAAAGGAGATTATGGGAAGAGAAAATGCAAACTCAGTTTTATATTGGTTCGGCCACACCCTTGTGCCTACGTCCAGTCCCCAAGCAACCCGCTTGAGAGTTCCACTATCTTGTAAATTCCTTTTACAAGTTCTAAACACACAAGGACAATCCTTCCTTTGTGTTTAGAGATCCTTTACAACAAGAGACTCACAGTCTCTTAATCCCTTAGAGAATGAGAAGAAGAAGAGGAACAAATCTCTCTAGAAAGACATGGATTTTACAGATTGAGCACTCAAATAATTCCTTAATGAATTGCAATTGAATTGGCCAAGGAATTCTTAAGAGGATAAAATGAATTTGCTCTTTGAGAGGATAAACACTTTGTTGTTCTGAAAATCTCTGAGCAATTTCGTGTTTAAGTCACATATATATAGACCATTGGTGGTCATGAGTAAAGCCTTTGAAAAGTTGTGACTCTTGAAATTATTTTTCTGAAAATCCTGTCTGGTAATCGATTACAGTAATTGTGTAATCGATTACAGCTTTTAAAATTTGAATTAAAACGTTTACTAACTGCTGGTAATCGATTACCAAAATTGTGTAATCGATTACAGCTTTTAAAATTTCGAATTCAAATTTTTATAGCTGTTATAAAATGTATTTGGCCACTGGTAATCGATTACATCCTCTGGTAATCGATTACCAGAGAGTAAAACCTTTGAGAAACACTTTTTATTTTAAATCACTTGGCCAAACCTTTGCTAATTCAATTAGGAATTCCCTTCCTAATATTCTAGTGATCATCTTGATGTTGTGACTTGTAATCTTGAAGTATTTTCTTGAATTTTAATCTTGAAAAGCCTATTTGCATCAATTGCAACACATCATCATGATCATCATCAAAACATCAAAGCCAATTGCATCTACAATCTCCCCCTTTTTGATGATGACAATACAATACCTGAAATCAAGATTCAAGCAAGCAACAAACAATTGTATATAGATAAAATGTGCATTCGTTTACTCCCCCTATATTTCGGAATTCATGATCACTTGATTTCTAAGTTTGTTAAGCTTTTTCTTAAGCTTTTTCTACAACCTTTTCTCCCCCTTTGGCAACATCAAAAAGCCAAAGACCTCAGAAATCAACACAGATATGACAAAGGAGTAGAAAAATATATAAATATCAGAGTATAAAACACAAGAAGCCAAACTCACAAAGAAGAAATAATCAAACCAGAATCCAAATAACTGAAAATGTCAACAATCACAAAACATCCAAGACTGAAATTTAAAAACCACAAGATAAATAAGCAAAGTACTTAGCATAATAATGTAAATTCTAAGAAACTAAAAGCCAAAATACACGACTTATAAAAGATAAATAATCAGAAACTAAAATCTAAGAAGACGGAGGTGGTGGTGGAAGATCGAAACTCTGACGAATGTATCCGACATCCTCTTCAAGCTGTGTAAGACTAATGTCCATACCGGCAAAGCGTGAATCTAATGAGTCGAAGCGGTCACCAACATAAGAACGAAGACCCCGTAATTCGGAGAGGACTTCATTCATGAGTGCGGAATCTTCACGTTGAGGGGGAGGTGAAGGAGTACGTTCATCTTGAGGAGGGAGTGCATCCTTCTTCAGCCATTGTCCATTCCGATCTTTACGATACCCAAAGGAGGTCACTGCACCAGCACCAATTGCAAAGGAACGCTTGACTTGAACAAAGGGTTCATCATCAAGCGGAATTTGAAAATGACGCAAAAACAGAGTAATCAAATGTGGATAAGGAAGAGGTGCATTGCCCGTAATGCCTTATGCATTCGGTATCGAACCAAATGGGCCCAGTCGATCTGACGACCGGTTAGAAAAGCCCACATAAGAATCAAATCCTCCTCAGAGGCTTGTGCTAAATTTGAAGACCGAGGAAGCAAAATTCTAACAATGATATAATGCATGATGCGATTATCAAAAGTTAATGACCCGGCCAACAATCTACCGGTCATTTCAGCTTGATCATTGCAGACCATGCGACGAGCATCATGACTCGAATAATCGAATTTCCAGACATCAACAATGGTGCCCTCAAAAGGTGCACCTTGACTGGGTAAATGAGTCAAAGAAAAGAAAAGTGACTGATCAATGACCATAGAAGTACCATGCACCTCAGACATAATAATACCATCCTGAATTTTTAAATTGCAGTAGAAGACCTTTACAAGTTCAGGATAATATGGCAATTTAAATGACATGAAATCAACAAGACCAGAATTTTGAAACACTTGATAGCAATCAAACGTTTCATCATTAAAGAACTCTACGTCTAGGTACTTAGGGTCTAAGATTATTCTAGAAGAAAACTGAGAAAGGTACCGTAGACGTTGATCATCGGATGAAAACAGTGTTGATGATCTTGGAGATGACAAAGAAGGAGGAATAGGTGCTGTGGGTGCTCCGGATGGGCCGTGACGGCGATGGGCAGCAGCGGTAGCGGTGGAGGATGATCCCTTTCTCTTCTTTGATGGCTCTGCCATTTGATGAAGTTTTTCTGGATTTTGATCGGTGGAAGTGAAAGAGGAGTGAAAAAGAGGAAGATTGGGCTTTACGGGACATGATTTGGTGAAGAATTGAGTGAGAATCGAAGGTTTGAAGTTCTAGGTATGGAGGAAAACGTGGAGGAAGCTTTGGCTGCGCAGCAGCTCTGATTTCGTGAGTATTTATAGAAGATGACGCATTGTAATCGATTACAGGCCCAATAAGCCTTCTGGTAATCGATTACAGAATGTTGTAATCGATTACAGGCTGCCTGTTCATGTGTAATCGATTACACTGGATGGTAATCGATTACCAGAGCCTATCCTAGGCTAGTTTCTAAGAGAATATCTATATTTATGCTCAAGTACATCCTATATGACTAATTTTCACTACTAATACACTAAATTCAATCATTCAATTACTATATACACAAGAAATCATAAAAGAAATCATAAATTCTATCATAAAAACAAGAATTCAAACAAGATCAAACAAAATAATCTACAATCAAAAGGTAAAAGTAAATCAACCAATCAATCAACCAATCAATCCCTATTTTTCTAAATCTCTTACATCTAAGAGACCTAATTCTCTTCTAATAGAGAAGAACACTTCCTTGGGGAGAGGTTTAGTGAAAATATCAGCAAGTTGATTCTTAGTATCAACAAATTCTAATGCACAATCTCCCTTTAAGACATGATCTCTAAGAAAGTGGTGTCTAATCTCTATATGTTTAGTTCTTGAATGTTGAACTGGGTTTTTGGATAGATTTATGGCACTAGTATTATCACACTTAATAGGTATGCGATCAAGAATGATGCCATAGTCAGATAATTGTTGCTTCATCCATAAAATCTGTGCACAACAACTACCGGCAGAGATATACTCCGCTTCAGCAGTAGATAAAGCAACACTGTTTTGTTTCTTACTATGCCATGAGACAAGAGCCGATCCAATAAATTGACAAGTTCCACTTGTACTTTTTCTATCAGTTTTAGATCCGGCAAAATCAGAATCAGAATATCCTATTAAGTTACATGTTGAATTCTTAGGATACCATAATCCTAAATTGATTGTTCCTAATAGATATCTCATGATTCTCTTTAATGCACTTAAATGTGATTGTTTGGGGTTGGATTGAAACCTAGCACACATGCATACACTAAACATAATATCAGGTCTACTAGCAGATAAATAAAGAAGAGATCCGATCATACCTCGATATTGTTTTATGTCTATAGACTGACCAGATTCATCTTTATCTAAGTAACAATTAGTGCTCATCGGTGTAGACATGTGTTTTGCACTATCCATCCCAAATCTTTTGATCAATTCCTTGCAGTATTTGGATTGATTGATGAATATACCTTCTTGAGTTTGCTTGATTTGTAATCCCAGAAAGTACTTTAGTTCTCCCATCATTGACATTTCAAATTCACTTTGCATATCAAGGGAAAACTCCTTGCACAATGAATCATTAGTGGATCCAAAAATTATATCATCAACATATATTTGAACCAACAAAATATCATTATGCTTTCTCTTTATGAATAATGTGGTATCCACTTTACCTCTGGAGAATTCTTTTTCTAGAAGAAAATTACTTAATCGTTCATACCATGCCCTAGGGGCTTGTTTCAAACCATAAAGAGCCTTTTGTAATTTATAAACATGGTTTGGTTTATCAGAAATTTCAAAACCAGTGGGTTGTTCAACATATACCTCTTCTTGAATTAAGCCATTTAGAAAGGCACTCTTAACATCCATTTGATAAAGTTTAAAGTTCATTATGGATGCATATGCCAAAAGCATTCTAATGGCTTCTAATCTTGAAACAGGAGCATATGTTTCTTCATAGTCTATTCCCTCTTCTTGATTATACCCTTTTGCTACTAACCTGGCTTTATTTCTAATAATTATACCATGTTCATCTAATTTATTTCTAAAAACCCATTTTGTTCCTATGACAGGATAATTTTCAGGTTTTTCTACTAATTTCCACACATTGTTTCTTTCAAATTGGTTTAGTTCTTCTTGCATGGCAATGATCCAATTATCATCTACTATGGCTTCTTTTATATTTTTAGGTTCAATCATAGATACAAAAGCCATATTATTGCATAAATCTTTAAGAGAGTGTCTAGTTGTTACCCCTTTTGAGATATCACCAATAATGTTGTCGAGGGGATGATCTCTTGAAGTTTTCCATTCTCTTGGGAGTGCATCATTGGATTTGCCTTCTTCTGGAGGATCTTCATTGTTTCCTTTGTCATTTCCTTTGGAATCTTGTTCATGAATGTTCATATGTTCTAAAGAATCTGCAATGTCATCTAGCATATTCTTTGTTGACAATATAGCATTGGATTCATCAAAGGTAACATGAATGGATTCCTCTATATTCATAGTTCTCTTATTATATATTCTATATGCTTTGCTTTGTAAAGAATATCCAAGAAAAATGCCTTCATCAGATTTTGCATCGAATTTTCCTAGATTATCTTTACCATTATTAAGTACAAAGCACTTGCAACCAAAAACATGTAGATGAGAAATATTAGGTTTTCTACCGTTAAATAACTCATATGGGGTTTTCTTTAAAATAGGTCTTATCAAGGCTCTATTCATGATGTAACATGCAGTATTGACAGCTTCAGCCCAAAAATACTTTGGAAGAGAAGTATCATTTAATAAAGTTCTTGCAATTTCTTCCAATGACCTATTTTTCCTCTCAACAACTCCATTTTGTTGAGGGGTTCTTGGTGCAGAAAAATTATGTTCAATACCATGTTCATCACAAAATAATTCAAAATCTTTATTTTCAAATTCACCCCCATGATCACTTCTAATGGATGCAATCTTGAGATTTTTCTTGTTTTGTATGACTTTAGCAAGTTTCCTAAATGCTTGGAATGAATCACTTTTATGTGTAATAAATAATGTCCAAGTATATCTAGAGAAATCATCAACTATAACTAAAGCATAGTAATTTCCTCCAAAACTCATGGTTCTAGATGGACCAAATAGATCCATATGCAATAACTGTAATGGACGAGTGGTTGAAACAACATTTTTAGATTTGAATGAGACTCTTGTTTGTTTGCCCTTTTGACATGCATCGCATAGTTTATCTTTTTCAAATTTCAATTTAGGCAAACCAACTACTAAATCTTTTGAAATTAATTTATTTAAGTGATCCATGTTTATGTGAGCAATTCTTTTATGCCATAACCATGGATCATCATCTTTACTAAGAAAGCAATGATTGTTTTCTTGTTTTATGCTTAAGTCTATCATGTAAACATTATTGACTCTATGTCCTACATGCTTTATATTAATGTCATGCTTATGTTCTATAAGACATTTCTGAGAATCAAATGATACTAGATAGCCTTTGTCACATAGTTGACTAACGCTAAGCAGGCTGTGCTTAAGGCCTTCAACAAGTAGAACATTTTCAATGGAGTTTGAAGAATTTGTACCTATTTTACCCACTCCAAGAATTCTACCTTTGTTGTTGTCACCATATGTTACATGCCCGTTTTTCTTTGGAGATATGTGTGTAAAATTTGATGCATCTCCAGTCATATGTTTTGAGCATCCGCTATCTATGTACCACTTCTTTCTCAAAGATACCTGCATAATCAAGTTTTTGACTTAGGTACCCAAATTTTATTGGGTCCTTGCATGTTAGTATAACCTGAGGATCCTTTTGGGACCCATATCATTTTAATGTTACTGTAATTTTTCTTGAAGTAGCAAGTTGATATGCCATGTCCTCTTCTTCCACAGTAAAAACAAGTGATAGAATTAGAATTACATTTTTGTGTGGAAGTGGAAAAGTTTTTATGAACCTTTTGTAGTTTTTCAGATTTATACCCTAGTCCATTTTTATTAGACACATATCTTTGTTTACTTAATATAACATCTAAATTATTTCTACTATATGAAAATTTTGCAAGTGAATTTTTTAACTCTTTAATTTCTTTTACATATTTATCACAACAACTACAAGAATCTGTTATTTTCTTGTCATTAATAGTGGAGATATTAACTTTTTCATTTGTTTTAGAGATTGAGACTTCATTTCTAAGAAGATCTAATTCTTTGTTTAATTTTGAAATTTCATTTTCTAAATTTGAAATTGTTTTCTTTGATGATGAAACTAATTTTGCAAGTTTAATTGATTCTTTATGCAAATCAGCAAATGCATCTTGCAATTCATCAAAAGAAATAGATAAGTTGTTTGAAGATGTTACCTCTTCATCACTTTCGTAACTTTTTGCCATAAGGCAAAGATTTATCTCTTCATTTTCAGAATCTTCAGAGGATTCCAAATCATTTTCATCCCATGTGATGTATTCTTTCTTTAGTTTCTTCTCACTATGATTTTTCTTTTCAGATTTTTCCATCTTTTTCTTGAAGATGGGACAATCAACCCTCAGATGTCCATGTTGATTGCATTCAAAGCATTTTAGAGTAGAGGATGAATTTTCTGTCCTTCTCTTTGATTTAAAATTTGGTCGCCTCTGATTTCCTCTTACTTTAAGAAATTTGTTGAATCTTTTTACAAAGAGACTTAGATCATCATCATCATCTGCATCATTATCCTGATCACTTTCTTCTTGAATTGAGGATGATGCTTTAAGAGCAATTCCTTTCTTTTTCTTGTCATTTTCTTCATTTTGGTGCAATCTCAATAGTTCCATCTCGTGTTCCTGCAACTTACCAAATAAAGTGGCAAGAGACATGTTAGACAAATCTCTTGATTCAGAAATAGTCGTTACTTTGGGTTGCCATTCTCTAATTAAACATCTTAGCACCTTGTTTATAAGATCTTCATTTTGAAATTCTTTGCCTAAGGCTGCTAGATGATTTACTATATGTGTAAATCTCTTTTGCATACTCTGAATATTTTCATTTGCATTCATTCTAAATAATTCATACTCATGAGTTAGTGCATTTATCCTAGATCTTTTAACATCTGTAGTTCCTTCATGTGTTAATCGAAGAGTGTCCCACATTTCCTTAGCACTCTTACAATTTGAAACTCTGAAATATTCATCCATTCCTAGGGCAGATGTTATTATGTTTTTGGCTTTTAGGTTGTATTGTACTCGTTTTCTATCCTCTTCAGACCATCTATCTCTAGGTTTTTCTATGGTTATGCTTTCACTTGATGAACTACCATCTATTGAAACTCTTTCTACTATGGTGGGTATATAAGGCCCTATTTCTATGGCTTCCCAGATATTTAGATCTATTGCCTCGATAAAAATTTGCATTCGGGTTTTCCAGTAGTGGTAACCCTCTCCATTAAAGATTGGAGGTCTATTGATAGAATTCCCTTCTGGAAATAAGGAATTTGCTGAGCCATCTTTTTCTTGAAGCTTCTAAACTTTGTACAAGAATGAAGCTCTGATACCACTTGTTAGACAAGTGGCCTCAGATATCTTAAGAAGGGGGGGTTGAATTAAGATATTCCAAACTGTTTCCCCTAATTAAAAATCTATTTTACTTTTTACTCAAGTTATGAATTCCCTTAATGACAATCTTCTTAAATATTAATTCAAATGAAGCAACTTGAATATGAATATAACGCAATAATAAATAAAGGAGATTAAGGGAAGAGAAAATGCAAACTCAGTTTTATACTGGTTCGGCCACACCCTTGTGCCTACGTCCAGTCCCCAAGCAACCCGCTTGAGAGTTCCACTATCTTGTAAATTCCTTTTACAAGTTCTAAACACACAGGGACAATCCTTCCTTTGTGTTTAGAGATCCTTTACAACAAGAGACTCACAGTCTCTTAATCCCTTAGAGAATGAGAAGAAGAAGAGGAACAAATCTCTCTAGAAAGAGATGGATTTTACAGATTGAGCACTCAAATAATTCCTTAATGAATTGCAATTGAATTGGCCAAGGAATTCTTAAGAGGATAAAATGAATTTGCTCTTTGAGAGGATAAACACTTTGTTGTTCTGAAAATCTCTGAGCAATTTCGTGTTTAAGTCACATATATATAGACCATTGGTGGTCATGAGTAAAGCCTTTGAAAAGTTGTGACTCTTGAAATTATTTTTCTGAAAATCCTGTCTGGTAATTGATTACAGTAATTGTGTAATCGATTACAGCTTTTAAAATTTGAATTAAAACGTTTACTAACTGTTGGTAATCGATTACCAAAATTGTGTAATCGATTACAGCTTTTAAAATTTCGAATTCAAATTTTTATAGCTGTTATAAAATGTATTTGGCCACTGGTAATCGATTACATCCTCTGGTAATCGATTACCAGAGAGTAAAACCTTTGAGAAACACTTTTTATTTTAACTCACTTGGCCAAACCTTTGCTAATTCAATTAGGAATTCCCTTCCTAATATTCTAGTGATCATCTTGATGTTGTGACTTGTAATCTTGAAGTATTGTCTTGAATTTTAATCTTGAAAAGCCTATTTGCATCAATTGCAACACATCATCATGATCATCATCAAAACATCAAAGCCAATTGCATCTACATATTTTAGGTCAATTCTGTTTGCATGTACAACTTTGCATATTTTTCTTTGAATTATAGGATATGTTCAAGTAATGGGTAATTATTTTGAAAATAAAAGTCTCTTGACATTTTGTGATTTGAAATCCTTGTTTTTTCTCTACATGTCATGATAGTTTTGAAAGCTCAATTTGAAAGTGATAAGTTTACCTTTGTGAGAATTTGAGCCATCCATCATCATAATCATTTGGTGTGTTTTGCCCCATTGATTGCTTGCACAATAGCCTTGGCTTGAATCTTGTTGATGCTTCCTAATTCACATGCATATTTGGAAATGATTTAGGCAATTTTGTTCTTATAAGCCTCTAGCCAAATGGACTTACCTTGAATTAATTCATTTGATAGCCCTTAGAGCCTATGTTTCCCTTTCTTTGTTTTGAATCTCATCACAAGCCTTAAGTGAAAAACCATGATCTCACCTTAACCTTAAGGAATTTTGGAGCTTTGGAATTGTTTTGGGAATAAGTGTGGGGGGGCTTCTGTTGGATAACATGTTTTGTTGGCTATGCTTCATGATGTATTTTGGGCCATACTTGATGTACATTGTATGTTGGTTAAATGTTGGACATGCTGAAAGATATGCTATTTCTCAAATGCTATAGAGCAAAAAAAAAAAAATTTAAGTCAATTCGACAAAATAAAGAAAAAGAGAAGCAAAAAAGTTGAGTGAAAAAGAAAAAGAATGATGAGACTCTTGGTTCTACTCTTTGTGTTTAAATTTTATCTTTAGGTTTTCTTATTTTTTTTAATATGCATTTATTCCCCATTGCCCCTCTATTCCTTTGGGATTTAGCTACTTATTCCATATGTTTCCCTACCTTGTCCTAAGCCCCACTACAACCTTAAAAGACCTTTTGATCCTCATGTGCTTGTGTTTATGGGTTGATTGTCAATTTTAGAATCTTGCCAAGTTTATGTGGTGTTGGTTTTCATCGATGCTTTGAGGGTAAATAGTAGCCTAGACACTTGAGAGATAAAGTGTATAGCTTGTGAGGCTTTATCACTTTTCATTCTTGAGCTGATTAACTATTTTGCCATGATTGGGTTGCTTGGATGATTTTCACGAATGTCTTGACTCTTTGGATCTCTTCATGTTAGATGTTACCCATTCCTTTCATTCCTTGATGTTCATTGAGAAATATGTGAATGTTTTTGTTTGTCTCTCTTTGATATCCTTGGATTTTGTTCTTTGTTTCATTTTGCCCAGGAGTGCAAAAGGCTAAGTATGGGGGATTTTGATGTGCCATTATTTTCTCCTATTTCTTAAACCTTTTTGCACCATTTTAATTACTGATTAGTCTTAATTGTCAAATTAATTAGGCAGTTTTATTATTTGGGCTCATTCAGCTAATTTGACGTTTTTAATCTAATTTCAGGAATTAATGAAGCATTGAGCTTAATTCGAATTTTGGTCGTGGACTTAAAGAGGCCAAATAAAGCAACGTTTACCTTAGTTAATTTCTAATTAGGAGATTGCAATTTTATTTTATGTTGTTCAATGTTTATTTCATTTTGGGCCAGAATAATGTAATAGAGCCCAATGACTTTGAGTAACCCTTATAAATAGCAGCCTTGGGATTCGTGTAAGGGGGATTCCATTATTCAGAGCATAGGGTTTTAAGGTTTTACGTTTTTAGCTTTGGATTACTGTTCACGTTAAGGCATTTTTGCATTTTTCTGCTTTCAATTGCAATTTCGTTTTTTCTGTTCCTTCTTTTGCTTTCATTTACGTTTTATGCTTTTAGTTTCATTTACGTTTTCTGCTTTTGTTGAAATTATGGAAGGCTAAATTTCTGAAGTTGTTTCCTTCTGAGGACGAAGCTAAACTCTCATCGAGGTTTTGTTTATAATGTAGCTTCCTGGAAGTTTTCCCTTCACCAATTAACCCATATTCGTTATTGTTAATCTATGCACGTTTCGTGTTCGATTAATTGCCATTGTGCTTAACTTACATTCATGCTTAATGAATGAAGGGTAAATTGGTGTATGTGTTGCTTAATCACATATTGACAACCCTAAATTGATTTTCGCTTAGTAAATTAAAATAGGGTTGGATTAAGTGGCTAACTGTTATAGACGCATTCTTCATAACCTAGGACAAGAGAATGGCTTCTGAATCAGAGGAAACAACACGTTTTTAATTCTATTAATTTCGTATTCCAGATTGCTTGTTCTTTAATTCACAAAACAAACAACCCCCCCAATTGTTACTGTTATTACGAAGCATATTATGAACATTTGGTTAGTCATTGCTCGTTGGGAAATGACCTAGGATCACTTCCTAGTTACTGCATTCTAATGTTTATTTGATTCGGGTATGACCTTGATCACGTGCTAAGCGCTAATCTTTCTCTATTTTAAAAATTTGTGGAATTGTGCTTAGTGAGCCTGCTCGCTAAGCCCATTCTGCAGAAAAAAAAAAAAATATTTTCTGTACTCACACGCTAAGCGCGTGTCTATCGCGCTTAGCTCATGAGTAAATTTCATAAGGCGCGCTAAGTGCAATCGTTGTGTTAAGCGCCCAACATTAATTTCAGTTTTATTTTTTGCTTTTCACTTTGAATAAATTCCTGTCTAATCTTGTGATTTGATTCTTTTGTTTTGCAGATGGTTTCTTGTAAGAAAATAGCACAACTTCAGTGTCCCAGGCATGATATGATAGATCAAGATTTGTATCCCAAGATGCTTGGGACCACTATGCAGATAATGTCCTTGGCCAAAAGATCCTTCTGGAAAGGAATGTGAAGCTGTATATCACAGAATTTGATGAATTCAAAAGAGAAGTTGAGAGGAGGAATTGGCATAAGGAGCTCACTAACTTCTCAGAGGGAAGCATTGATGTTGCTATTGTTAAAGAATTTTATGCTAACCTCTATGACCCTGAAGACAAATCGCTTAAGCAGGTGAGGATGCGAGGGCACTTAAATAAATTTGATGTTGACTCCCTCAACACCTTCTTGAAGACACCAGTGGTCATAGAGAAAGGGGAGAGCTTGCCTGCATACTCCAGGTTTGCAAATCTGAGGCCTGTTCCTCAAGAGCTTGCAGCCCGTCTATGTATCCTTGGGAGGGGATTTGAGCTGAATGCAGACGGGCTGCCTTTGACCTTTGAATCTCTGAGCCTAGCCATTAAGTTGGCTTATATTAAAAGGAATTGTTGGAACCTGGATGACCCTTCGGTCACTTTTCGGGGAACCCAGAAATCTAGGGCTAGGAGATCTTAGGCCCCATCTACTTCAGCTCCCCCTATCTCAGCTCTTTCTACCTCTCCTCTCCCTCCAGTACCAGAAACTCCAATTCTTATAGGTTTTTCCGCTCAGAGCTCCGAGCATTCCTTATCTATGTTGTAGAGCTTGCATTAGGGCCAGCTCCTGATCATGCAGAGCTTGCAGAATGTGGTCCACCAGTGGCCGGTTATGAGTGTTGATGAATTTCTTCAGAAGGTGGCCTGGCCAGGAGTTCAGCATTCTCCTTCAGATGGGAGTGAGGCCTCCGCACCCAGGAGCCTCAGTGATGTAAGCTCTATTGGAGCTTGTAGGCCTAGGATCTTCTTCATCAATGGATTCCTTTGCTTCTTGTAAGATGGATGGCAACGGAATGGAGAAGGAAAGGAGAGAGGAGACGCCACTTCAAGGAGAGGATGAGTCTAGAAGAAGCTCACACCATAGGAGGCCATGGATAGGAGCTTGGAGGAAGAAGGAGATGAATGAAGGGAGGGGGAGAGAAGAGCACCAAATTTTGTGCTCTAAAAGAGCTCTAAAATCTGAAGTTTAATATTCAAATGATCAAAGTTAAAAAAAATGCACACACATGACCTCTATTTATAGCCTAAGTGTCACACAAAATTGGAGGGAAATTTGAATTTCAATTCAAATTTCACTTGAATTTGAAATTGAATTTGTAGAGCCAAACTTTGGAGCCAAAATTTCAGTAATTATGATTAGTGAATTTTAGTTATGGTTCAGCCCATTAATCCAAGATCATTTCCAAGATTCTCCACGCGTGCTTAGGTGTCGTGAGGCATGTAAAGCATAAAGGAAATGCACAAAGTATGACTATATGATGTGGCAATGGGGTGTAGTAAGCAAATGCTCACCTCCCCCTCTAAAATTTAATTGGATTGAGCTTCAACCAATTCAATTAAATTTATTTCCAACTACACACATCAAATATTCACTTAGTGCATATGAAATTACAAAACTACCCCTAATACAAAAACTAGTCTAGGTGCCCTAAAATACTAGAGCTAAAAAATCCTATATTTCTAGGGTACCCTACCTACATTATGGAGCCCTAACTACAAGGACTAAATATAATGACATCCTAGTCTAATATGTACAAAGATAATTGAACCCAACGTTGGCCCATGGGCTCAGAAATCTACCCTAAGGTTCATGAGAACCCTAGGGCCTTCTTCAGCAGCTCTAGCCCAATCCTCTTGGAGCCTCTTGCTCATGGCTCTAGTGACTGGTCCCTTCCTAGGGAGGATTGCATCATCCCCTTCCCCTTGAAGAGGATTTGACCTAAAATCTGTTAGTTCATCCTCCTCAATATCAGCTCCACCTACAAAAGGAATTAAATCAGAAATGTTAAAAGTGGTGCTGACTCCATACTCTTTTGGGAGGTCCAACCTATAGGCATTGTTACTGATCCTCTCCAAAACCTAAAAAGGTCCATCCCCTCTATGGCTAAGCTTGAATTTCCTTTTAGTAGGGAATCTATCCTTCCTAAGATGGAGCCAAATCCAGTCACCCTCATTAAGAACTAGCTTTTTTCTTCCTCTATTGCCTTTAGTTGAATACACCTTTGTTTGGTTCTCTATTTGGTTCTTAATCCTCTCATGCCACTTCTTTACAAACTCTGACCTAGATTCCCCTTCTTTATGTATAAAAGAAGTGTCCAGTGGGAGAGGAATGAGGTCTAACAATGTTAGGGGATTGAACCCATAGACAACCTCAAAAGGGGACTGCTTGGTGGTTCTATAAACCCTCCTATTGTAGGCAAATTCTACATGAGGAAGATACGTATCCCAAGACTTATGGTTGCCTTTCAGAAGAGCCCTTAAAAGGGTGGATAAATACCTATTCATGACCTCTATTTGCCCATCAGTTTGTGGATGACAAGTGGTAGAGAAAAGAAGTTTAGTTCCTAGCTTAGCCCATAAGGTTTTCCAGAAGTGGCTAAGGAACTTAGCATCTCTATCTAACAAAATGGTCCTAGGCAAACCATGGAGTCTCACAACTTCCCTGAAAAAGAGTTTTGAGATGTGGGAAGCATCATCCATCTTGTGGCATGGTATAAAGTGTGCCATCTTGCTAAACCTATCCATCACCACAAAGATAGAGTCTACACCTCTTTGGGTTCTAGGAAGCCCAAGGACAAAGTCCATACTAATGTCTACCCAAGGTGTAGAGGGGATGGGTAAGGGTGTGTATAGCCCATGAGACATCACCCTAGACTTGGCTTGTAAACAAGCCACACACCTAGTGCAATGCTTATGGACATCTTTCTTCATATGGGGCCAATAAAACTTTTCTTTGAGTAAGACAAGCGTCTTGTCTATCCCAAAGTGGCCCATGAGCCCACCCTCATGGCTCTCTTTCACAAGTAATTTCCTAATGGATCCTTGGGGTATGCAAAGCTTTCCCTCTTTGAACAAATACCCCTCAGCCAAATAGAATCCATTTTGGGCCTTTTTCCCACAACTCTCGTAAATGGGAGAGAAATGTTTATCTAAAGCATACATGTCCCTAATATTATCAAATCCTAAAATTTGAGCTCCTAGGGAGCAAAACAATGTGTGTCTCCTAGAGAGGGCATCAGCTACCACATTTGTTTTTTCCTTTTTGTATTTGAAAACATATGGAAATTTTTCTAGGTACTCTACCCATTTTGCATGCCTCTTGTTTAACTTGCTTTGCCCTTTAATGTACTTAAGTGATTGATGATCACTATGAATGACAAATTCCTTGGAAACAAGGTAATGTTCCCAAGTTTGGAGGACTCTTATTAAGGCATAAAGTTCTTTATCATAGGTGGGGTAGTTGAGGGTGGCACTATGAAGTTTTTCACTAAAATAAGCAATAGGGTGCCTACCTTGTAACAATACAGCTCCAACTCCCACTCCAGAGGCATCACATTCTAGCTCAAAAGTTTTAGAAAAGTCAGGAAGAGCTAGAACAGGTGCCTTAGTAAGCTTTTCTTTGAGCAAAGCAAAGGCTTGCTCTTGTTTTTCACCCCAGGTAAATGCCACATTCTTCTTCACCAGATCATTGAGAGGTGATGCAATTGTAGAGAAATTAGGGATGAACCTTCTATAGAAGCTTGCTAACCCATGGAAACTCCTAATATCTTCCACACTTTTTGGGGTGGGCCATTCTTGGATGGCCTTGATTTTCTCAGGGTCCACTTGGCCCCATTTCTACCAACTACAAAACCTAAGAAAACTATATTATCTACACAAAAGGTACACTTCTCTATATTTGCATGGAGGGTGTTTTTCCTAAGGACTGAAAGAACTTGCCTGAGATGTCCTAAGTGATCATCTTGGCTCCTACTGTACACTAAAATATCATCAAAATAAACAACTACAAATCTACCTATGAAATCCCTTAAGATATGATGCATAAGCCTCATAAAGGTGCTTGGTGCATTAGTGAGCCCAAAAGGCATCACTAACCATTCATACAAACCAAACTTGGTCTTGAAATCGGTTTTCCACTCATCACCCTTTTTCATCCTGATTTGGTGATAACCACTTTTAAGATCAATTTTTGAAAAGATATTGGCACCATGCAACTCATCAAGAAAATCATCAAGTCTAGGAATGGGGTGCCTATACTTTACAGTGATGTTGTTGATGGCCCTGCAATCTGTACAAATTCTCCACGTACCATCCTTTTTGGGCACCAACAACACCGGCATAGCACATGGGCTTAGGCTCTCTTGGACCCAACCCTTTTCCAACAATTCTTTAAGCTGAGACTCTATCTCCTTAGTCTCCTGGGGGTTAGTCCTATTGGCTGGCCTATTAGGAAGGCTTGCTCCTGGGACTAAATCTATTTGGTATTTTATTCCCCTTAAAGGAGGTAACCCAGGGGGTATCTCTTTGGGAAATATATCACCAAATTCATGTAAGAGTTCTTGGACCTTTGGGGGTAAGGTCTCAAATGTAGGAATTGTGGCAATGCTAAGGGATGTTTCCCTTGATAGGAGAAGGTAGAAAGATTGTTTAAGAATGAGTGCTCTTTTAATATCACCTTTTGTTGCAAAATGATTTTCCTTCTTAACAATCTTTTTGGAGGAATCCTTTTCCTCTTTTTCCTTCCCCTTGGCCTTTGAAGACAAAGCCTTACTATCCTTCTTTTTCTTTTGTTTTTCTAGTTGATCTTTGGCCACCTGTGAAGGTGTTTGAGGATGCAACACAAATTTAGTGCTAAGATGGGAGAGGGTAATCTCATTAGTTAGGCCATTGTAAATGATCTTCCTATCAAATTGCCACGGCCTTCCTAAAAGAATATGTCCTGCCTCCATGTGAACTATATCACAATTAACTTCATCCTATATGTCCTAATAGAGAAAGGTACCTTCACTTGTTGGTTAACTATCATTTCCCCTTGCTCATTGAGCCATTGAAGTTTATAAGGTTTTGGGTGGGGAATGATAGTGAGGTTCAACTTGGAAACTAATCTTGTGCTACAACAATTGCAACAAGATCCACTATCCACAATGAGAGAACAAGTTTTATCTAAAATTTTGAATCTTGTATGAAAGATGTTCTCTCTTTGGGATTGAGATATATCACAAGATTGACCTCCAAGGAGACTTCTAACCATTAAGAGGTCACCTTCTTCGTGGGGGTAGACTTCCTCACTAGACTCTTTACCCCTTACTTCATCTTCACTTCCACTAGAGGAAGGGCAAGAAGTAGTCTCCTCTTGACTACTATAAATGTCTTAACCCCTCATGATCATGGTTTTCTTTGTGGGGGCATTGAGAGGCAATGTGACCACTCCCAAGACATTTGAAGCATTTAATATTTCTAGTCCTTTCTTGGGAACTAGTCTTAGGGGTGTATTTCTTTACGGTCTTACCCTTATCTTCCTTGGATTTTGAAGGTGCAGCCCCCAAAATTCCATGGGCTTGGTCCTTCCTTGGATAAGAGTGAGAGCCATAAGATTTTGAAGAAGGCTTTCTTTTAAGTTGTTGCTCCACTCTTATACAAAGTTGGACTAGCTCATCTAGGTCCCTATATGGAAGGAGTTCAACCTTGTCCCTCACTTCCATATTAAGTTCACTAAGGAACCTAGCTATGCTTGTTCTTTCCTCCTCCCTAAGTCCAGCTCTTAAAAAGAGTAGCTCCATTTGTTGTGTATATTCTTCAACACTCATACTCCCTTGTCTAAGCCTTTGGAGCTTGTCCATAAGCTCCTTTTCATAGTAGGAGGGAATGTGCCTCTTCCTAAGGGCACTCTTAAGATCATTTCAATACTCTACTGGAGGATCCCCATGAATCCTTCGTTCCCTAACAAGGGAAGTCCACCAATAGAGGGCATACCCTTGAAAGCTAAGGGTAGCCAATGGAACTTTTCTCTCTTCGCTAATATGATGGCAAGCAAAGAGTTGTTAAACCTTCATTTCCCAATCTAAGTAGGCCTCAACATTATCTTTTCCATGGAAATATGGGAGGCTAATGTTAACCTCTTGAGGTCTTCTATCCTTTTCTTTTCTTTGGGAATGATGTTTAGTATGTGAACTATGGTGTCCTCTATAATAGTCGCTAAGTTCTTCATTTAAACTCTTGCAAGAGTCATGACTACTATAGGAGGCATGTTTTTCTCTTTTCATTTCTTTCATTATTTTTCTTCTTTCTTCCTCTCTTATTTTCTCTCTTTCATCTTGACTTATTTCTTCCACTTTTTTTTTACCTTTTTCTTTTCTCTCTTGTTTTTCTTTCCACAACTTAAGGGATCTCAATTCATCTAATATCTTATACATGGGGTCCTTAGGAGTAGAACCCTCACCGTTAACACTAGATGAAGAATGAAGACTCATGTTGGTTCCTAAGTTATGGTTCTTTCTTGTTGGGGGTTTGAAAACAAAAGGTAAAAGAAACTATGGTTGAAACTTGCCAAAATAAACACTAAAAGAGGTGTGAAAGATAAGGTAAAAACTAATTGGTAAAAGGCAAGCTATCTAGGCGGTTTGACAATGAAGGGTAAAGGAAATAAGCTATGAAAGTAAGCAAGAAATTAAAGTGCAAGAAATGCAAACTAGGCGAATCCTAAAAGTGTTTGGATGACCTTATTTAAGGTTCCAAACAAAACACTCACTATCCTAAGGGAAAATGGCCTAAAATTATTACACAAAAATGGAAGTAGGGTGACCTATTGGAGGCTCCCAACTTACTTCCAATGAAAGACCTTTTTGTTACAAAATTTGAAAGCAAAGCAAATTGTCAATTACAAAATTACAAAAAAAAAGTCCTCAATTGTATTTCAGGGCATTTTGAGTAATCTTTGTAGTAGGGACTTTTTTTTGTATTTTCATGTATTTTTTGGAATGGGGGTGAGCTTAGCTATTATAGGGGGTGTGTAGCTAAGCTCTAGCTTCTTATCTTAAGGAGGTGAGCTTAGCTATTAGAGAGGTGTGTGTAGCTAAGCTCCCCCTCTTAGATCACCTCCACATTTTCTCTTTTGTAAAAAGACACTTGCTAGCATTGCCACACCTCTTAGGCTTAGGTTTATTCCTCAAGTAAAGGAGTTGTTGGATGAGGGTTTGGTTCGCAAAAGCTTAAATCCATGTGTTTTGTTGGTTCCCAAAATAGGTATTATTAGGCACCAAATCCCTAAAATTGGTGGTATGATGAATGTTTTTGAGTGGTACAACCCTCTTTTGTAAAATCACTCGTGCACCCAACATCTTCATGATTTGTGTACATAGGGACTCATTAGGTAGGTTTGTTCTTATTTTTAGTTTCAATACAAACTTAGGTACTTATATGGGACACCTTAGGTTTGTCATACTTTTTGGTAGGAATAATCAACATGAAAATACAAAAAAAGGTATGTTTTATTGCATTACTTTTCTTAATTTTTCATATAGTGATCAAGGGGTTCCCATGAACCCTAAGAGAATAAATGTCATTCCTGAGTGGCTTACTCCACCAAGTATAAGAAAAATTTGGGGTTTCCATGACTTAACAAACTTTTACAAAAGGTTTGTCCCATATTTTTCTATACTTGTAGCACTACTCATTGAGTTGGTGAGGAACCATGTTCCTTCATGGGAAGATGCCCAGGAAATGGGTTTGCAGACCTTACCTTACTTCAACATACCAAACACCACTAATACATATGATTTTTTTCTTTTGACAGGTTTCAAGGGAAGGAGCCTAGAGTATGAAGAACCTCGGGATTTGAGGACAAATCCTTTCCAAGGTGGAGGGAGCCTTGATGGAAGCATGCTTGTGGAGCTTCTAACGAGGCTGGATCTTTGAGCTTCAATGAGGTCCTTCAATGGTGATTTTCCACCATGGAGATGCAGTGGAAGGCAATGGAGAATGGGAGAGGGGAGGCACCATCCACTAGGGAATAAGCCATGGAAGAAGGAGCTTCACCACCAAGAATGTACCATGGATAAGAAGCTTGAAGAGGATGCTTTAATGGAGGAAAAGAAAGAGAGAAGGTGGGAGCACGAAATTGAAGGAATAAAAGAGGGAGAGAAGTGGAACTTTGAAGTGTGTCTCATAAGACTTTCATTCATCAAAGTTACAACAAGTATTACACATGCTTCTATTTATAGATTAGAAAGCTTCCTTTATAAGCTTTCTTGAGAAAACTTCCTTGAGAAGCTTCTTTGAGAAAACTTCCTTGAGAAGCTAAAGCTTAGCTACACACACCCCTCTAATAACTAAGCTCACCTCCTTGAGAAGATTCCTAAAGAAGCTGAAGCTTAGCTACACACACCTCTCTAATAGCTAAGCTCACCTCCTTGAGATGAGAAGCTAGAGCTTAGCTACACACCCCCTATAATAGCTAAGCTCACCCCCATTCCAAAAAATACATGAAAATACAAAAAAATGTCCCTACTACAAAGACTACTCAAAATGCCCTGAAATACAAGGCCCAAAAGAAGGAAAAACCTATTCTAATATTTTCAAAGATAAGCGGGCTCATACTTAGCCCATGGGCCCAAAAACTACCCTAAGGCTCATGAGAACCCTAGGGCCTTCCCTTGGATCTCTGGCCTAATCTACTTGGAGTCTTCTCTATCCAATGCCCTTGCGGTGTAGGATTGCATCATGTCGTTTACGACTAACTCTTGTATAGAAAAGTTTTCTAAAATGTATATAAATCTCCCAATTTATGGTTCTTTTTGGTAGGATTGTAAATAAAATTTCTTTGTTTTAATCTCTGCTCAGTAGAAGCCTCTTTACATGGAATTAATGTTAAATTTTCTTTAATTTCAGGCAAAAAGGAGCTATTTTGAAAAAGTGCCAAAGGAGTCATCGCGCTGAGCGAGCTCAATGCGCTTAGCGCGCATCAGCGGCTTAGCCCAGCACCAACGCGCTTAGCGAGTAAAGGGGAATCTGGAAAGGCATCTTCTCTGCAAGCACACGCTTAACGCGTTATCAACTCACTAAGTGAGTCTTCAATCGCTTTCTAGGCTTAGCGCGAGATTGGCGCTAAGCTCAAATTCACTTACTCGCACTAAGCGTGAGAATGGCGCTAAGCGTGACATCGAGATTAGGAAGCCCTTTTTAAGCTTGATTTGCACAGAATTAAGGGGGAGCCAAAGTGTGCTGAATAGCCGTTAGAGGCCTGAAGAGTGTGAATTTCAGAGAGCATAGAGCAGAGCAAGGGACCAAGTTTTCATCTTTTAGGGAGATTAGTGAGTTTTTGAGTGATTGTGAGATTCCTAGAGGTAGAGGAGACATCCCCACTCCTTTGTAAGCAAGCAATTTCTCTTGATTCCTCTTCTTCAGTGTAAAAGGAGCTTCCTTGCCATGAAAGGCTAAAACCCTCAGTTGGGAATTCTTACTGAGTTGTTGTTCTAAACTCATTTTCATATCTAATTAAGGTTGTTTTATGTGTTCACTACTTCTATTTATGCTTATCGTATGCATGCTTGTGGCTTGATCACCCATTTGCGTGTGCTGTTAGGGGTTTTAGCATTGGGAAATGTACTATTTCCTTAGAACTTGATAGAGCAAAGGACTGAATAACTGCATTGCTAGGGATAGTGTGAAGGGTTTTAGTTTTCTTTATTATGCTGTGAGTATAATGCTGTTTAAATTAGGCTAAATTCAACAAGAGGGATCTACGAACAACATTTGATTTAAATTAGTCCAAACTCTGGAGGAATCGGTGTTTGGTATTTTTGTCCTCAGCATAGAACACAAGAACATCTTTATTTAGAAAATATCTTTAATTGCATTAACTTACTCAGTAGGAGGACCCAACGCCTTTAGATATCTATTTTCACACTTACTTGTTCTCGTTTACTGCTTTTATTTAGGATAGAACATACTTTTGCTTTAATTCACGATCATTAATTTTTGTTTGCAAATGCCTGCTTACTTAACAAAACTTTGCTAAATGAACCAATTCCATGTGTTCGATACTCGGTTCATTCTGTTTTAATTATTTACTTGACGATCTGGTGCACTTGCCACTAGATTTTGCACCCACACAAATAAGTAGTATTCTTAGGGGCGAACAATCAGGCACCACAAGTCACTGTAGTTCCTTAGAAGAAGCACAATGTACATTACCATCTAGCAATCATATTAGGCATGGTTGGAGGAGCCACACTAGTCTTTCTCTTAATATGTATATTGGTATTGGTATACAAGACTAAACAACAATATGAAGCCTCCTACACATCAAGTATATATATTCTATTATTATTTGACATCATGCATAATTATCTTAGCATTTTGTTTCATCATGTGTTACATTGATATCCTTGTGTCTTTTAGGGGTAGAAATGGATATGAGGAACTGGGGTGCTGCAAAAGTCTTATCCTACAAAGAAATCAAACTAGCCACAAGAAACTTCAAAGAAGTCATAGGAAGGGGAAGTTTTGGATTTGTTTATCGGGCAACACCCTTGTCGACCTCAAAAAGATAAAAAAACATAAAAAGGGAAAAATACATAAAAAACATAAAAGGGAAAATACATAGTTTTGAAGTCATGTTTGAACACTCAATTAGAGGTTACCGTCCCTTGTGACGGGCATGTGGGGTGCTAATACCTTCCCTGTGCGTAAACAACTCGCGAACCCTCATTTTCAAAATACACAGACCTTTTTCCTTTTGGTTTTTCTAGCATTTTCCTCAAATAAACGTTGGTGGAGACTCCAGGTGTTTTCCTTCCTTGGAAGACGCTCAATTGAGCCTCATGTTGCGCCCCCGCCATAGGGCAAGTTGAGACACCTGCCAATGGCGGGACACAATGTATGTCGGGATATCTGTTTAGCCAAATGGTTCCAAAAGATGGGAATGCCCAAATCATTTCCACGAAATGAATATCATGATAATTAGAAATTCATGCAAAATTAATCATAGCACACATCCATTCGGACACTCAAAAATAAAGTTTTATGGCCATGCAACACTAAGGCTTAGGGTTGTTTCCACATTTAGGCCAAACCAGTGTTTCAACGATTGCTCTTTTTATCAAGTCATACAAACATCCGAGTCCATTTTGGCATTCAAGAAAATCTTTCATTGTTTTCACCCTCTAGGTGCACATTTCTTTTTTTTCAAAAATCTTTCATGTTTTGATTCGTGAATTTTCCAAAGAAAACTGGCGATCATTTCTCTTTTTTCAAAAGCATGTTAGTTTTAGTTTTTTTTTTAGAAAAAGTTTGTAACCTAGGCAAAGTTGTTACCCGAGATTATACTTATCAAAGGAACAAAGGGTGTTGTCGCAACGTGCCCTTCGCGGGCGAGCGAGGGCGAGGCTCACGGGTGCGCTTTCCAAAGGAGGAAAGATGCGCGGAGTCGCCACCAACGTTTATTTGTGGAAAACATCGGGAAAACCGAAGGAAACCGGTCAAAATGAAAATTCTAAGTTCGGGAGTTGTATTTACGCTTGAGGAAGGTATTAGCACCTCTCACATTTGTCTCAAAGGACAACAACCTATTTTTTAGAATTGTGGAAATTGTGTTACCTTAACTTTTATTTCTTTTTATTTTTTGAGGTCGACAAAAGCGGGGCTTTTGCTCCTACGTACCCTCCTTTGGAGAGGAAATCAGACCTACGTAGTTCTTTCTTACGCGTGAATCAAGTGATTCTTTTTATTTGAAAGATGATCATTTTGAGGCGTTGGACCTTAAAAATGATCCATTTTACTTGGTAAGAAACAGCAACGATAAACTTTCAAAATCCTATTTTTGTGGACGAGCTTGACTAGGCGAGTTGGATTTTAGCCTTAGTTTCACTTTAGTTATTTAGTCAATTCAATTAAGAATGAGAAATCCCAAAGAGAAAACGTCTGATTGATTTTTCGCTTTACTTTACTAAAAGGTATTTTTTGATTATTATATTATTATTTTACCTCTTTTTTGATTTCCAACGTGGTTGCGGCACGACCGAACGGTCGAAATTCATTTTAACCAAAATTAACAGATGATACAATTCAAACGGTCGGTGGAAATTTATTTTATTTTTAGATTAAGCGAGAAATGACTTAAATAAATGGCTTAAGCACGTCAAAAGGGGGTATAAAAAGAAAATGAAAACGAGAATAAAAATACATGAAACAAAATGTGGACCACCACGGGTACATAGAATGAATTGAAAAGCTTGGTTTGAGGTACTTACCCGTTGAAGACTGAAGAAAACGAAGAACGAACGACGAATTTTGAAGAACGATCGAGAATCTTCACGTAATTACTCACGGAAACGTTACGGAAGCGCCTCGGCTTGGATTTTCTTCGCAGAACTAATTTTCCTCAGCTATTTCGAGAGAGAGATACAAGTGCCTAAGGGGCTGAACCCTTTTCTTCTTCACTTCTCCCCCTATTTATAGCAAAATTGGGGAGAAGCTTGCCGCCCAGCTCGCCCAGGCGAGCAAGGTTGCTTCCTCCAGAAGCAACAGCCTTCTGGAGGAATCTTCTGGAGGGCCCAAGTGGGCCTGGTTGCTATTTGCACCCCCCTGTTTACTAAATGCACCCCCCTTTCTATTTTTTAGTAATTCTTTTTCCGTAACGTTACGAAACTTTACGAATTTCGTAACGATACTTATTTTCCTTCCGCAAGGTTACGAATCCTTACGGATTATGTATTTACTCTTTTTTAGCTTTCGAAGAAGTTACGGAAACTCACGGATTGCACAACAACACCTCTTTTCGATTTCCGCCACATTACGGAATTTCACGAATCACGCAAGCCTGCTTCCTTTCGATTTCTGAGACGTCTCGGGACTTCATTTATTGCATGTCATCAAGTAATAATCCCCGGACGAAAATAGGGTATGACAGTTCACCCTCTTTACTTACCTCTCATCGGAGATAAGAGGAAAGCAAAGATAGGACATTGATTTCGTCCGTCCTGCCCTTTCTGTGATGACGACTCTCGTCTCCACTCTTTCTTTTTTCTTCTGCACAAAACAAAATACAAACAACAACAAAGAACAACGAACATAATATACACATATACACATACACATATTTGACGAAGGAACCGATCCGGAAAACAACAGAATAACGTGTTTCCCAGTCACCAGAGACTTCGCGCTTGACAAGGGAGGACACATGAACAGCGCTAGGCAATAACATTCATGTGGCTCCGGAACAAAGGTGGAGTATGGAGGATTGCCTTGAGAGTCCGCACTTAGGCATTCATGAAACTCAGCTCCAAACTTGAAAGTGGAGGACACATGAACAGCCCTAAGCAATAACATTCATGTGGCTCCGGAAAAGGGTGAGAAAGGAGGATTGCCTTGAGGGTCCTCTCTTAGGCAATCATGGAACACAGCTCCAAACTCAAAAGTGGAGAACACATGAACAGCCCTAAGCAATAACATTCATGTGGCTCCGGAAAAGGATGAGAATGGAGGATTGCCTTGACGGTCCTCTCTTAGGCAATCATGGAACACAGCTCCAAACTCAAAAGTGGAGGACAAATGAACAGCCCTAAGCAATAACATTCATGTGGATCCGGAAAAGGATGAGAATGGAGGATTGCCTTGAGGGTCCTCTCTTAGGCAATCATGGAACACAGCTCCAAACTCGAAAATGGAGGACACATGAATGACAACGCAATTCATTCATGTGGCTCCAGAAAAGGATGAGAATGGAGGATTGCCTTGAGGGTCCTCTCTTAGGCAATCATGGAACACAGCTCCAAACTCGAAAATGGAGGACACATGAATGACAACGCAATTCATTCATGTGCTTCCGGAAAAGGATGAGAATGGAGGATTGCCTTGAGGGTCCTCTCTTAGGCAATCATGAAACACAGCTCCAAACCCAAAAGTGGAGGACACATGAACAGCCCTAAGCAATAACATTCATGTGGCTCCGGAAAAGGATGAGAATGGAGGATTGCCTTGAGGGTCCTCTCTTAGGCAATCATGGAACAGAGCTCCAAATTCGAAAATGGAGGACACATGAACAGCCCTAAGCAATAACATTCATGTGGCTCCGGAAAAGGATGAGAATGGAGGATTGCCTTGAGGGTCCTCTCTTAGGCAATCATGGAACACAACTCCAAACTCGAAAATGGAGGACACATGAATGACAACGCAATTCATTCATGTGGCTCCAGAAAAGGATGAGAATGGAGGATTGCCTTGAGGGTCCTCTCTTAGGCAATCATGGAATACAGCTCCAAACTCGAAAGTGGAGGACACATGAACAGCCCTAAGCAATAACATTCATGTGGCTCCGAAAAAGGATGAGAATGGAGGATTGCCTTGAGGGTCCTCTCTTAGGCAATCATGAGGCTCAGCTCCAAACTCAAAAATGGAGGACACATGAATGACAACGCAATTCATTCATGTGGCTCCGGAAAAAGGGGTTGGCGGGACCGAACGGTCCACCGGCTTTTTCCACCTAAAAGGATAACATGCTTTTTGCAAAGAAAAATAAATCATTCGCGAGAGCACCACATCTTAGAGAAACAATATACTTGTGCCAAGGGTAATCTTCCTTGTAACCGAGAATGAAGGGTAGGATGTCAACTTCTAGCTTTCAAATGAACACGCAGGGAAACATCGGGCTAAGCTGAAAATAAATCACTCATAGTGTATAAAACTCACAAGGCAAGTGTTTTATCCTATTCCCAAACCATAATTGCATCATGACTTCGTTTTGCACACGATTTCCTATCGAATCAAAGATCAAACGTACGATCACGGACCAATAGGATTTTCTCGAGGTCAGCGTTTTTGGAGAGGAAGCTGGGTGTTTCGGTTTTTTTCCTCTTTGTTCATGTGGGGTGGGATATTGCCAGTCAAGAATGATTATGAGTGGCAATCTGGCTTTGAAGAATTTCTGTCTTCTTTCTTTCATTGATCGAGAATTGCTTCTTTTCCTTTTTCACTTCTTTTCGATCTTTGATCGGGAATCCTTCCTTTTCTTTCTTTTGTTCCTTTCTTTATTTTCATCTTTTTCTTTTCTTTCTTTCCATTTCTTCCTTTTCTTTCTTTTCACTTTTCTTTCCCCATCCCTTTCTTTGGGAAATCGGGTTTTAGCATTCTATTTGCCCTCCCTTGAGGAGATTCCGCTGTCCTTTGCTTTGGGGGAAAGAATGAGGATTCCTTTTTTACAGGCCAAGGTTCAAAATGTTCTAAGGTTGTATTTCAATGGGATCTTTTATCGTGGGAATCTCAATCTTGATATCTGGGGCGAGACAAATTTGGGTGTCAAGGTGTTGCTCTCGGCCCGAACTTCCGTATTATTCCATAAGGCACGCGTGACAATGATGATTTGAAAATAACGTGCAAAATTAGTCATGGGTACAGCCAGGGGGGCACTCAAGCATCCTGTTTATGGCATTGTGATTCTACGGTTGGGAATTTATATAGACAGACCCAACGTTTCCAAATTATGTTCTTTCATCAGTTCAATGCATTCATCCATCCTTATCTCGGTTCATTCCAGAAAATAAACTCTTAGCATCAGTCCCTTGTTTCCAGAAGATGCGTTTGCTCTTTACGAATGATTCATACTTCTTAACTACAACATGTCGATCTTTGCGGTCTTTCTTTCTTTTTACTTTTTGTTTTATTTTTAAATATGTTCACTGAAACTATACACTTGTGGTTCTTTATGAGGAAAATCTTTCTTTATACATCTATGACAAAATTTTTCTGTACACGCATTAGAACTCTTCTTCTTGCGTCACACGGTCTATATACAAACCCTATTTGCATTCAAAGATTTTCATTTTTCCCAACACACCCTTATGGTTCACACAAAGGTTTCTTCATATACACTCGTTGCTCACACACACAAGAATTCCTTTCCACGCATCATTTACACACAAGAATCCTTCTATACACATTTCCTTTTACATACATGTATAAATAAAAACCTTTTTCTTTTCTTTATGAACATGACTTTTATTCACAGCGCTTCTTTCTTTTTATTAGGATTTTTGGTTCATTTTATTTTATTATTTTTAGGACGACGTTCCTAAAATGAAAAAAACTCTATGCGGTTCCAGCATTTCAATAAACACTATTGACAACTAACAAAACAAATACCGACGTAACAACTCAAGTGATATGTATGTACAAAACAAAAGTCAAAACACGAAACAAACGTCAGTCCCTTAGTCAAACACAAAATAAGATGATATGTAACAACAACAAAAAAACAAATGGAAACAAAAAGAAATATGGATCAAGAGATCTCCCAATCATGTGACACCGCTCCCTCCCAAGAAATCAAGTAAATCGGTCATCTCTTCATCCTCGCGGGCCTCATCTGCCTCGACGGGAGCCTCTGCTGGTGCCCCTGCTGGTGCCTCTCCTGCCTGGGCCTCAGGCCAATCTCCAGGCCATGCGACCTCTGCCCTGAACTGGTCCGGAGTAGGGCACGGAAAAGAAGTAAAGCCCTGGCTCTGCAGGCTGAGACTCATCTGATAAAAACAATCATGAGTCTGTACATGTGCCCGGTGGTTGGCCGCCTGTTGGCGAACCAAATGCCGCATATACTGCTCCGTATCAAACAATTCGGCTGGACCAGCCTGATGAGGTGGCGGCATGTCCGTGGCCTGTGGTGCATCACCCTGGACCTGTCTCTGCGTGCAGTACTTCTCAATAAAAGCTCGGGTGATGGGCGGCCGAATCACCTTGCTAGGTGTGACGGGGACGCCGAACGACTGGCAGAGTCCTGTGATCAAGGCGGGAAATCCCAGGGCCCTGTTGGACTTATCCGGGTCCAGAGGGTGCCTGGTAGGCGCCATACCTGCAAATATATAGATGGCATCAGCGATTAACTGAGCCACATGAATGCTCATCCGTGTCAGGATGGCATACACCAGCTGACACTTCGGCAGGGGGAGGTCGGAATTATGATCGCTGGGCAGGATGTTGCTGAGCAGCAAAGTCATCCATATCTGAGTCAGGGTGGTCATGTTGGTGCGCATGATCCGCACTCGTCTCCCGGCAGCAGTCTGGGCAAAATCTTGCCCCGGTATACATAGTAACTGGGCGATGGCCTCCTCATCGAACCCATCAGACCGGTTCCTCCTCTGGCCATACTCGCACTCCTGGCCCTCTTCCAGCACTAAAGGATATCCCAGGAGCTGGCCGATAGCATCTGCATCAAACGGGATCCACTGACCCCTCACCCAGGACCTCATATCACGCACGCCCTCCTCTGTTGGCCAAGCATTGGCATAAAATTCGAGGACTACGTCTGGATCAAACTTGGCCATGGGGGTAACCAATGATGCCCACCGCCGGCGACCTATTTCTTCCTGGAAATCGGTGTACTCATCGTCCCTGAGCTGGACGCGTCGCTCCCGGAGAAATGACCATCCCTTGATGGCCTCGAAGCGCTGCTGGTGTTCAACGCTCCTAAAACGGTGACTATCATACTCGGGAGCAGAACTAGTTCCTTTGGTCGTCTTATCCTTCCTGGATCTCTTTGAGGCAAGTTTCCTCGGGGCCATTTCCTGCGAGAACAAACATTTGGAAGTTAGTTTTACAAGATAACACTTATCTTAACGCAAAAAAGGTGGTGTTAATCCCTCCGATGGAGAACGGACTCATGTAATCCATTTATGCACACGCGTATGTGTAGAAAATATCCTATTATTTATATCAACATACAAGGATATTCAAAACATTCCAGTTACCACACATATATATTTTTCAGAAAGAATACTTACATGCACGCTCAAGGTATCGTGCCAAAATTACATATGTTCATATCATAACTATTTTGCTACCACAAACTACCCACACACATTTGAAGTATTTTATTAACATACAAATTTTTGTTGTTTCATTCATATTTATTTACATATATGCACATTGGAGAGCCAATCTCATGTCACGCACACATTTGCATTTGAAAAGGAACTTTCATGCCATCTATCTACACTTGAGGAGCAGTTCCACATCATATATTCATTTGGGAAGCATTCTTGTGCCATTTTTGGCATGGGTACACATTTTTTTTTGAAAGGCTTCTTATGCTACCTATCCACAAATATACATATTTTAAAAGGTATTTTTACGATACCTATCCACAAATATACATTTTTGAAATGCATTATTTACTATTCATTTACTTTGCAAGGTATTTTCATGCCATATATTCATATATATACATATTTTTATGCCATATATATTTACACACATATCTACACACCATTGAAAAGCATCTCCCATGTTACTTAGGTGCGAAGTGCCAATCATGGGGCAGCCCAAATTCTTACAAACAAGTCCCTATTTTCATGCTTTTCTAATCCTAAAACCAAACTTTGGGTTCCTAGTCATGAGTATGTTTTCTTGCATTGAAGCTTAAAAAGTTTGGGTTCCTAAGCTTGGGACTGCATTTGGGCATTTATTTTGACTTTCCTATGCTGTCTCTACATACACAAAATAGCCCCACCATCCCAATTTTGCAAAATCATATTCATTCATCATTGGGGCATTTCACCGAGCACTTGGTGAGCGCATGTTTGAACATAAATTGCAAGAGGATGGGGACAATGTGGCATGCCCCATTGCTTCAGAATACAACCTAGGCCTAAGGCCTTCTCATCCAAATCCTCAACCCAAGAAAACAAGGATCAAAGCAAACCAAAACTGCCTCACAAATATAAGCATGTTCTCACAATTTAGAGTACCAAAAGATGAAGAAAACACATCAATGGGAAGCGAAAAACATCAAGGATGGAATACTTACTTGTTGGAGTGAATTGAAACACCAAAAATGAAAGCAAAACGCGATCAAAAATGGCTTAGGGGAGCAAGAAACCGCAAGCCTTCGTGTTTTTTCTTTCTTGAATGAAGGGGGGGAAGTTTTTGGATACAAAAACGTTCCCCTCCTTCGTTTTTATATTTTGAGTGCAGGGGTTGCTCGCCCAGGCGAGCTAACCTGCTACTTTTTTTTTTTGAGGGGAACATTAACCATGTCCCCTCCTTCTTCATGGGTTAGCGTTTCGCCTAACTTGAGCTTACTTAAGTTAGAATTAGGCGTCGATTACTTGTTTAAAACAAACAATAGTAAAAGAAAATGCGACTACAAAGGATATTGGGCTGCCTTGCAGCGACGTTCTCTGCTTGTTTAGCGCCGGGAAGGGGCAACGATCGGTCAGTCGTGACCCTAGCCCCACTCAATCCGTCCCTATGTACCTGTAAGTAGGAAACAAAAATGCGCGGCCTATCGTGACCGGTCATCGTCTTACCTTGGTTGATTTCTGCCATTGATTTGTCTTGACTTCTGACCGCGGCCTAAGACGATTCTACTCTTTCCTATAACAAGATATGCATGTCCATGTATGAATGTATGAATGTTTCTAATGCGATGATTTTATTTTAGTGAAGGCTGGTTAGGTTCAATTTTAAAATAAGCGTTTGGGGCACCCTATACACCGAGCGAAGAGGGCTCATGCTTATAACAAATCTAAAACACAAAGTTTGAAAACAAAGGGAGGACTGAAACCTCGCTCATCTTTAAAGAAACGAGACAAATACAATGAATGGGAATCCCAAGAGGAAACCAAAAAGAACGAGAACAACTCAAAAATAAAAAACATGCAACGGTCCTCTCGATTGCCCCAGATTTCAAGCGTAATATCATTTAACTACATCGGAGTTCACGGGCGAGGGCAGCTCCTCACCATCCATGTTGGTGAGTATCAGAGCACCCCCAGAAAAAGCTCTTTTCACCACGAAAGGTCCTTCATAATTCGGGGCCCACTTGCCTCGATTATCTTTAACAGCGTGGGACATCTTCTTCAACACGAGGTCCCCCTCGTTGAACTTGCGCGGACGTACCTTCTTGTCGAATGCGTTCTTTATCCTTCTTTGATACAAACGCCCATGGCTCATGGAAGCCAAACGCTTACCTTCAATAAGGTTAAGTTGGTCGTAGCATGCTTGAGCCCATTATGACTCTTCTAGGCCTGACTCTGCCATTATCCTCTGAGAAGGAACCTCTACCTCAAATGGGAGTACTGCCTCCATCCCATAAACCAAGGAATACAGCGTTGCCCCAGTAGAAGTTCGCACTGAGGTTCTGTATCCGTGTAGGGCGAAAGGCAACATCTCATGCCAATCTTTGTATGACATTGTCATCTTTTGAACAATCTTCTTAATATTCTTATTCGCAGCCTCCACAGCCCCATTCATCTTTGGCCGATAAGGGGTAGAGTTATGATGCTGGATCTTGAAGTCTTCGCACATCTCCTGCAATCATCTTATTGTTCAGATTGGTGCCATGTCAGTAATGATCTCCTGGGGAGTCCGTATCGACAAATCAACTCTTTCTTTATGAATCTACTACCACATTCCTTGTGACGTTAGTATAAGAGGCTGCTTCGACCCATTTGGTGAAGTAATCTATCGCCACAAGAATGAAGCGGTGACCATTCGACGCTTTGGGTTCTATGGCCCCAATGACATCTATTCCCCACATAGAAAAAGGCCAAGGGGTGGACATAACATTCAGAGGATGTGGCGGAACATTGACGTTGTCCGTGTATGCCTGACATTTATGACATTTCCTGACATGAGCGCAGCAATCGCTTTCCATGGTGAGCCAATAATAGCCGGCCCTGAGGATTTTTCTGGCCATAGCATGCCCATTGGCATGTGTCCCAAAGGAACCCTCGTGGATCTCCTCAATCATGAAGTTTGCCTCTTTGGCATCTACGCATCGTAGGAGGGTCATGTCGTGGTTTCGTTTGTAAAGGATAGTACCACTTACAAAGAAACCAGTAGCCAATCTCCTCAACGTCCTTTTGTCATTGTCAGAAATCCCTGGTGGGTATTCTTTGTTCTCGACATACTGCTTGATGTCGAAATACCATGGTTTTCCATCCCACTCTTCCTCTATTGCATAACAATATGCCAGCCTGCCTTGAGATTTGAATTCGATGTATGGCAGATCCCCGTGTGGGGCAAGTTGAAACATGGATGCCAGGGTGGCTAGTGCATCAGCCATTTGATTCTCTTCCCGAGGTATGTGGTGGAAGGAAATATCATCAAAGTACTTGGCTAACCTCAAGATGTGAGTTTGATAGGGTATCAACTTCGAATCCCTAGTTTCCCATTCTCCTTTCAACTGGCGTATGACCAAAGCTGAGTCTCCATACACCTTGAGTAGTTTTACATCAAAATCAATGGCCGCCTGAACCCCGAGGGCGCATGCCTCATACTCGGCCATATTGTTGGTACAATCAAAACCTAGCCTAGCCGTGAAAGGAATACACTGATCATCCGGGGATACAAGGACTGCCCCTACTCCGTGGCCCAAAGCATTGGATGCCCCATCGAAGCACATTTGTCTATGTCCTCGTGCGTCCGCTTCTCTTCAAATAGGGCCATGATATCTTCATCTGGAAACTCAGGGTGCATCGGCCGATAATCCTGGAGGGGTTGTTGGGCCAAATAATCCGCTAAGGCACTTCCCTTTACCGCTTTTTGGGTGACGTAAACGATATCGAATTCAGATAATAATACCTGCCACCTAGCGATTCGTCCTGTGAGGGCCGGTTTTTCAAAGATGTATTTCACGGGATCCATTTTGGAAATAAGCCACGTGGTATGGCTGAGCATGTACTGCCTAAGCCGATGTGATGCCCATACCAGCGCGCAACATGTCCTTTCCAGCATTGAATAATTCATCTCACATGCGGTAAACTTCTTGCTCAGATAGTAGATGGCTTGTTCCTTTTTCCCAGAATCATGATGCTGACCCAATACGCACCCCATAGATTCGTCCAACACGGTCATGTACAGGAAAATGGGTCTTCCCGTTACAGGTGGCATGAGTACCAGGGGATTTGTGAGACTCTGCTTGATTTTCTCGAAGGCCTTTTGGCAGTCATTATTCCACAGGACCGCCTGGTTCTTACGTAATAGCTTAAAAATGGGTTCACAGGTAGGGGTGAGTTGCGAGATAAATCTCACGATATAATTCAACCTGCCCAAAAATCCCCGAACCTGCTTCTCCGTGCGTGGTTCCGGCATTTCAAGGATAGCCTTCACTTTCTCGGGATCTATCTCTATCCCTTTCTGACTTACGATAAATCCTAGCAGCTTCCCCGACTTCACCCCAAAGGTGCACTTGGTTGGGTTCAGTTTTAATTGGTATTTCCGCAACCTTCCAAACAGCTTACGCAGATTGACAAGGTGTTCGTCCTCAGTCCGAGACTTGGCAATCATGTCATCTACGTAGACCTCTATTTCCTTATGCATCATGTCATGGAACAATGCCACCATGGCACGTTGATAGGTTGCCCCAGCGTTTTTCAACCCGAAGGCCATCACTTTATAGCAGAATGTCCCCCATAGGGTGACGAAAGTGGTCTTCTCTACATCTTCGGGCGCCATATTTATTTGATTATACCCCGAGAAACCATCCATAAATGAGAAAAGGGCGAATTTGGCTGTATTATCTACCAATATGTCAATGTGTGGCAGAGGAAAATTGTCTTTTGGAGTAGCCCGGTTCAAGTCTCGGTAGTCTACACACATTCGAACCTTGCCGTCCTTTTTCGGGACTGGGACAATGTTGGCCACCCACTCCAGGTACCGTGCCACAACTAAGAAACCTGCATCAAACTGCTTCCTTACTTCTTATTTAATTTTTAAGGACATCTCGGGTTTCATTCTTCGTAACTTTTGCTTAACCGGGGAAGATCCAGGATTCAACGGCAACTTATGCTGCACAATGTCGGAATCTAGACCGGGCATGTCTTGATACGACCATGCAAAGACATCTTGATACTCTTCAAGAAGGATTATCAAGCCTTGGCAGATAGGCGCGGTCATATCGGTTCCTACCTTTACCTCTTTCTTTTCCTCCGGGGTCCCCAAGTTTACCAATTCGGTTTCTTCTTGGTGAGGCTTCATCTCACGTTCTTCCTGAGCGACCAACCTCTCCAACTCTAGTGACAGGACGTCCTCTTCCTCTTCCTCATTTATCGTTTGGCTTATATCTCGATCGAAATCGATCATCAAACCCTCGTTGTTAGGATCCTCAATGAATCGACCCTCATATCTGTACCAAACAAGGCAAAAGAAACAAAAACATGCAAAATGATATGAGAAAGGGTGGTACTGTAAGAACAGATGAAACGAGATCTCTTTGTTTATTTAATAAGGTAGGTTTCACAAAACAAAAGAGAAAGGAAATCTATAGGCTCTAATTACATTGAATCAGCGGTATAGACTTCTGACTGGCTTATCACACGCCAGTTCCCCACTTGGGAATCGGGGTGGCATGGTTGCACAAAACTTGGTGGGCCTTGAGGGAACTCCTCTTCTATTGCAGCCACCTCCTCCTCGGACACCATTCCAGCGCTGGTGAAACATTGGCTAATACGGCTGGGCCATACCCTATCTACCCGAAATCTTGACGGCACGTTCCTCCTCCCCGGCATCCCGGGTTCATACCCTAATCCATACTTGTATGGATTTCCCTTGATATCGACCACGTCGGCATTCCCGAGGCAGTCCTTGCCTAGACCCATTCCGGGCTCAAATCTGTTCCTGAGCATAACACGCGCAACCATTATGGCCGCTTTGGAGAGAGAAGGTAGCGACGGACTCGGCTCCACAGAGGCGCAGCTCACCACCTCAAAGGATTGGAAAGCCGTTTCCAATGATTCTTCCGCCGCTTCTATGTACGGTGCGGAGGAGGGGCAGCTCACTAACATATCCTCTTCACCCGACACTATCACTAAAAGTCCACCCACTGCGAACTTCAATTTCTGGTGAAGCGTTGAAGGGACCACTCCCAGGGCATGAATCCACGGTCTTCCCAAGAGGCAGCTATAGGCAGGATTTATATCCATTACTTGAAACACCACATTGCAAGTGTGGGGGCCTATCTGAATGGGAATGTCGATTTCCCCCATTACTTCCCGCCGAGTACCATCAAAGGCCTGCACCACCATCGAGCTCGGTTTTAAACATGACTCACTAAAAGGGAGCTTTTCCAAAGTGGTCTTCGGCATTACATTTAAACTCGATCCATTGTCGATAAGTACCTTTGCGACAACGTGGTCCATACATCTCACCGACACATGTAGAGCCTTGTTGTGTCCTCTCCCCTCAATGGGAATCTCTTCTTCCGCAAACGCGATGTAGTTGTTGGTGGTTATATGATTAACAATGCCTTCGAAACCCTCCACTGAGATATCATGTGCTACATGGGCATCGTTAAGGACCTTCATCAACAGCGCACGATGAGGCTCGGAGTTTATGAGTAGTTCAAGCAAGGAGATCCTTGCTGAAGTTTTATTCAGTTGCTCGACTACCTTAAACTCGCTTTGTTGGATGAGGCGGAGGAACTCATGGGCCTCTTCCAAAGTCACTGTTTTTCCTTGAAGTCCCTCTTTCTTTTCGGCTCCTCTTGCCACGGGAGGATCTACTTCTTTCGAGGGGGTGGCTATATCTGTGGGCTCTTGGACCATGGGCGCCTTCCCTTTAGAGGGCAATTCCGCCGGGTGAGGGGAAGCGAACACTCGACCACTGCTGGTTACGCCACTAAGGCCGGTGATGTTGGTTACCTTAGCTGATAGGGAGTCAACTTCGGTTGCAACTCTTTCGCTGGACGCGGGAGGGGTATACTTCCACGGAATGGCCTTATCACTTTGATATGCAAATGGCGTTGGCTTGGGCGCCGCTCGCGGGTATATGGGTGTGGAGCCGGTCCCTTTCCTAGTAAAACATATCACTAGGGCCTTGGGGGTTAGAGGAACCCTCTTCTCTTCCGACTGCATGCAAATTTGTGGTTCTTCCTTCCCTCCTATGAACACTTCAAGCTGCCCACAATCCATGATCCGCTGAAGCAATTCTTCCACCACGGGACAGGTTTCCATGTCATGCGACTCCCCGAGGTGAAGCAAACATTCATCCCTTTCATCTCCACCTCGGGAGACCATGCACGCCACTTGCAGTGATTGATAGATGAAGCGTCTAGAAGTAGCCACGTCTCCTAACCTCTTTGTCCGTGATGGCTCGTCCTCTTCGACGGCGTTCACGCTAGCACCTCCATGACTAGCTAGCGGGTTGGTTTTAACATTTGGGCCTTCTTCCTGAAACGCTAGCCAGCCAGCACTAATCAGATGCTGCACTTTATACTTGAACGGGATGCAGGAGTCAATATTGTGTCCGGGAACTCCACTATGGTACACACACTTGGCACCCGGATCATACCACTTGGGGTAGGGTGGTTGGAGAACCTTCCCAGGTATGGCCACCACCAAGTGATTCTCCAATAATGAAGGCCATAACTCGGAATATGCCATGGGAATATGAGGGAAGTTGTCTTTCGGGTGCTGTGCATATCTATAGGTCGTGCCGAGGGCTGTATTATTAATTGGCCGGGGTGCGGCTGGAGCGTGTTTGCTCTTTGCCCCTATTTGGGAACCTAAGACAATATCTAGGGGTCTCTAATAACTACTCCCCAACAATTCATAACTCACACGGCTGTTTTCTAGAGGTATCATCACTCAAGATAATAATGTTGTGGCGGTATGGAATACCAGCGACAACACATTATAAAGAGAGAAAGCTCTAGACGAGGTTTCACTATTATCAAGCAAGTCGGAGACCTAGCATGATAATAGATTCACCTCCACTCCTTAAATTCCCATGAACCCGGGTATAGGGCCCCTTTTTTACTCAAACCCGTGGGTGCTTAGAATGCAGTGTAAAGAATGCGAAATAGACAACAATTATTTACATTTTACACAGTTCAATAAAAGCATACCCAAAGTTTCACAATTCCACAATTCCTAAAATAGGCCTAACTAACAAAATTGTCCCCAGTGGAGTCGCCAACTGTCGCAACGTGCCCTTCGCGGGCGAGCGAGGGCGAGGCTCACGGGTGTGCTTTCCAAAGGAGGAAAGATGCGCGGAGTCGCCACCAACGTTTATTTGTGGAAAACATCGGGAAAACCGAAGGAAACCGGTCAAAATGAAAATTCTAAGTTCGGGAGTTGTATTTACGCTTGAGGAAGGTATTAGCACCTCTCACGTTTGTCTCAAAGGACAACAGCCTATTTTTTAGAATTGTGGAAATTGTGTTACCTTAACTTTTATTTCTTTTTATTTTTTGAGGTCGACAAAAGCGGGGCTTTTGCTCCTACGTACCCTCCTTTGGAGAGGAAATCAGACCTACGTAGTTCTTTCTTACGCGTGAATCAAGTGATTCTTTTTACTTGAAAGGTGATCATTTTGAGGCGTTGGACCTTAAAAATGATCCATTTTACTTGGTAAGAAACAGCAACGATAAACTTTCAAAATCCTATTTTTGTGGACGAGCTTGACTAGGCGAGTTGGATTTTAGCCTTAGTTTCACTTTAGTTATTTAGTCAATTCAATTAAGAATGAGAAATCCCAAAGAGAAAATGTCCGATTGATTTTTCGCTTTACTTTACTAAAAGGTATTTTTTTATTATTATATTATTATTTTACCTCTTTTTTGATTTCCAACGTGGTTGCAGCACGACCGAACGGTCAGAATTCATTTTAACCAAAATTAACGGATGATACAATTCAAACGATCGGTGGAAATTTATTTTATTTTTAGATTACGCGAGAAATGACTTAAATAAATGGCTTAAGCACGTCAAAAGGGGGTATAAAAAGCAAATGAAAACGAGAATAAAAATACATGAAACAAAATGTGGACCACCACGGGTACATAGAATGAATTGAAAAGCTTGGTTTGAGGTACTTACCCGTTGAAGACTGAAGAAAACGAAGAACGAACGATGAATTTTGAAGAATGATCGAGAATCTTCGCGTAATTACTCACGGAAACGTTACGGAAGCGCCTCGGCTTGGATTTTCTTCACGGAACTAATTTTCCTCAGTTATTTCCAGAGAGAGAGAAGTGCCTAAGGGGCTGAACCCTTTTCTTCTTCACTTCTCCCCCTATTTATAGCAAAATAGGGGAGAAGCTTGCCGCCCAGCTCGCCCAGGCGAGCAAGGTTGCTTCCTCCAGAAGCAACAGCCTTCTGGAGGAATCTTCTGGAGGGCCCAAGTGGGCCTGGTTGCTATTTGCACCCCCCTGTTTACTAAATGCACCCCCCTTTCTATTTTTTTGTAATTCTTTTTCCGTAACGTTACGAAACTTTACGAATTTCGTAACGATACTTATTTTCCTTCCGCAAGGTTACGAATCCTTACGGATTATGTATTTACTCTTTTTTAGCTTTCGAAGAAGTTACGAAAACTCACGGATTGCGCAGAAACACCTCTTTTCGATTTCCGCCACATTACAGAATTTCACGAATCACGCAAGCCTGCTTCCTTTCGATTTCTGAGATGTCTCGGGACTTCATTTATTGCATGTCATCAAGTAATAATCCCCGGACGAAATTAGGGTATGACAGGCGTGTGAACAAAAAGAAACCAAACACAAATCCCTATTTTTTTTTGTTTAGTTTTCTTGCTTCAAAGAAACCATTGCAATGAAATAACACGACAACATGCTAGAAGCGATAAACTAGAGACGAGTTCCATCACAATGAAATAATACGTCAACATATTGGAAGCGATAAAGTTTCATCATAATGAGATAACAAACAAATACCGGAAGCTATAAAATAAAGTCAAGTTCTATCACAATGAGATAACAAACAAATACTAAAAGTGATAAAAACAAAATAAAGATGAGTTCACAGTTTTAAGCGATCCCGACCAAGTGACTGAGCCTCCTCAAAGAAGTCCATCACATCAACCATGTGATCGTCTTCCTGAGCTCCATCTTCATCTCCGGGGTTCCCTGTGGGTCCTGCCCTTGCCTGAAAATTGGGCCTATCTTCAGGCCATGCAACTGTGGCCCTAAACTGCTAGGGAGTAGGCCACGAGTAAGGGCTGGGATCCTGGCTCTACTGACGTAGGGTGTACTGGTAAAAGCTCTCATTCAGCTGCACCTGACCCCTATGATTGGCTGCCTGCTGGTCAGCCATGTGCTGCATATAGAGTTCCATCCTCTGCATGTGAGCAGAGATGGACTCCAGAGATGGTGACTGCTGTTTTTTGAACCCGGCAAGTGCACTGGATCGTGCAAGTAGTATAAAACGGTAAGAACCGAGTATCGAACTCTCGGGGAACTTGTGTTACTTGGTAAAGCTACTTCAGTGAATAGGTGTCTAGTATGAAAAGAGATGTGTAGACTATGAACAGGTATGTAAACTAACTATTTAGAGGAAAATCACGTGAGTAATGATGTGTAAAGACAAGTAGACAACACGTTGGTCTTCCTATTAGGTGCCTGATGTTATAAAGATATTCTGTACTTAACAATGCTTGTGTGTTCTATTGTGTCTCCTGAAATGCTAAACCCCGATTCCTCGTGATAGTATAGTCTAATCTTGATCAAGCATCATCCTCAGATTCCTCTTGTTGGACTAAACTCGACCTGAATCACATTAAGACAAACATGCAACAACTAGGTTACCGTACCCTGATCCCTCGTGATAATACGATAAACTAGCTGTCATACCGTAATTTCATTCAGGGACCATTGTTTGTCGGCATGCGACCTTCGTTTAACCACCTTAAAATGTTTAACACCCATCGTTGTGGAATCCGTAAAGTTCTGAGATGTTTCAGGAAGAAACCGGTCAAAAAACATGAAAATGGGAGTGTATTTAGCAAAGTGGGGTGTGTGTACATAAACTGTTACAATCTAATTTCATTCGAGGACCATTATTGATCGCTTTGGAAGGTTTAACACCCATCGTTGTGGAATCTGTAAAGTTTCATGAGATTTTGGAAAGAAAACAGCCAAAAACACAAAAATGGGGGGTGAACTTATCAAGATAGGGGTGTAAGGGATGCTTAAGGAGGAAGCAACTGGGCGGCAGGCTCCTCCACTTTTTGTTGAAAAATGGTTTCTAGGGCTTCTGTGGCTTCCGTAATGCTACCGTAAAATTTCCGAAAACCTTGGGTAAGCATATTTCATTGACATGGATTTCTTTTCCAATGAGAGTTTTGAATGCATTCAGGCATTTGAAAACTCCAATCTCATTCCTTTAATGTCTTTAAAATTGCCTGTTTACACTGAATTAGTTAAAGCCTTCTATTCTAACTTAGAAATCCAAGAAGGCACTTTAATTTCTGAAGTCTATGGGATAAAAATGGTCATTGAACAATCCCTATTCTATGACTTGACCCAATTATCCAGTGAAGGTGTACCATTTGAAGGTACACTGAATGATGATTGGAAATTTGACTTCTCTATGCATGATGCCCACCGGTTGGTTTGCACCAACCAAGCGGATATTACCGGAAGGCTTCTTGCCGATTCATTGGCTTTTGAAAGCCACATCCTTCATTATCTCATTGTGTGTATCTTTCTTCCAAGATCTTCAAACCTTGCACAAGTTTCTGAAGAAGATCTTATTGTCATGTGGGCTTTTCACACAGACCGACAAATTGATTGGGCACACTTAGTCTGATATCGCATGCATAAGGCATTGCGATTAAATGCTCCATTACCATATCCACACTTAGTCACTCTCTTCCTTCAACACTTTAACATCCCTCTTGATTCTGAACCTTATGTTCCAATCAAGAGATCCTTCTTAATTGGTGTCGCTGTGATTGCATCCTTTGGTTACCGAAAAGAGCATGATGGCTCTTGGGTGAAAAAGGGTGCTCAACCCAATGATGGAGAAGGACATTTACAAGGTGGAGAAGATTCCTCTCTTCTTCAAAAGATTTTGGACAGGTTCGATGGTCTTCAAACCTTTGTTGGTGAAAGGTTTGATGCTTTGGAGTTACAAGTGGACATGAGATTTGATGAGATGGATTCAAGGATTACCAAGGTCGAAGAAGATGTCTCTTACATTCGCACAAGCTTTGATCTACCACCACCGCCGCCACCATCATCTTAGATTATTATTAATATTATTAGTACTTTGATTTCTAGCCGTGTATTTGGCTATATTATTATGACATTTGAACAATTTAGTATGTCTTCTAATATTTGCTTAGTATGACTGAATTGTTATGAATTATGTTATATGACTATGTGATTTATATTTGGTCTATTCATGTTTTTTGCTTCATGATTGGTTTAGATTTTTCAAATGAATGACTTGTGTATGATTAGTCATTTGTGAATGTTTTATATTTTTTATGCACTTTGGCTTTTTGTTGATGCCAAAGGGGGAAAGAAAAAAAGGATTAAATCAAGAAACTCACATAATAAAATAACTTAATTTCAAGTGAAGCTTAAGCTCAAAAACAAAGTGATGCAAGCTCCATTGGAGCTTGTAGGCCTAGGATCTTCTTCATCAATGGATTCCTTTGCTTTTTGGAAGATGAATGGCAGCGGAATGGAGAAGGAAGAGAGAGAGGAGACGCCACTTCAAGGAGAAGATGAGTCTAGAAGAAGCTCACCACCATAGGAGGCCATGGATAAGAGCTTAGAGGAAGAAGGAGATGAATGAAGGGAGAGGGAGAGAAGAGCACGAAATTTGGTGCTCCAAATGAGCTTTGAAATCTGAAGTTTAATATTCAAATGATCAAAGTTTCAAAAAAAATGCACACACATGACCTCTATTTATAGCCTAAGTGTCACACAAAATTGGAGGGAAATTCAAATTTCACTTGAATTTGAAATTGAATTTGAAATTGAATTTGTGGAGCCAAACTTTGGAGCCAAAATTACACTAATTATGATTAGTGAATTTTAGTTATGGTTCAGCCCACTAATCCAAGATCAATTCCAAGATTCTCCACTAAGTGTGCTTAGGTGTCATGAGGCATGAAAAGCATGAAGGACATGCACAAAGTGTGACTATATGATGTGGCAATGGGGTGTAGTAAGCAAATGCTCACCTCCCCCTCTAAAATTTAATTGGATTGGGCTTCTACCAATTCAATTAAATTTATTTCCAACCACACACATCAAATATCCACTTAGTGCATGTGAAATTACAAAACTACCCCTAATACAAAAACTAGTCTTGGTGCCCAAAAATACAAGGGCTGAAAAATCCTATATTTCTAGGGTACCCTACCTAAATTATGGAGCCCTAAATACAAGGCCCAAAAATAATGAAACCTTAATCTAATATTTACAAAGATAAGTGGGCTCGTACTTAGCCCATGGGCCCGAAATCTACCCTAAGGCTCATAAGAACCCTAGGGCCTTCTCTTGCATCTCTGGCCCAATCTACTTGGAGTTTTCTATCCAATGCCCTTGCGAGGTAGGATTGCATCACAAAGGGAGAGAATATGGATAATTAAGTAGATTAAAAAAAATAAACCTATTAAATCTTAGATCTACACTTGTTCTTGCATTTCTATGGTTCAAATTTTGTAGATCTACTCTTGAATCATGTTTTTGTGTTGATTTTAGGTTCTATCATTTTTCATTCATAATATTCTGGTGCTGAACCTTAGATCTAAATTTTCTTCCAAAATATTGATTAGAAAAAAAAAACACAAAAATCTAAGTGTAAATCACTTAATCCATGTTGTCTTAGAGTCATGTTTAGTCATGGTAATTGTCACATTATGTTCTAAGTTTGTGTTGAACTTTTATTTTGTTGATTGAATTCTAGATACATTTGGTCATGTATTCTTGTCATTCTTAGCCTATCTTTTGAATTTTGAGTATAATTCATGCATGTTATTTAGTTCATAACATGTTCTAAATCAATTCCTAAAACTAGTCTTGTTGTTGAACTCTTTTTTTTTTGTTTTCTAACTTTCCTACATGATGCCTATGATGAAGTTGAGTTGTGGTGCTGAGTTGTGGCTGGATTTGTGAATCAAATAAGTCTAAAGCTCTCTTGAATTGTGTTATTCAAGATAATTGAGCATAAGCAAACACAAATTGTAACTATCCAAGCCTTAAGCAATATAAACACTACTCCTTATTTCTAGGTTGAAATCGCTGGTGTTGGCAGCTTGAACATACGAACTTGTATAAATTACTGGGAATTGGTCACTACATGTTTTGAGCTGAAATTTTTACTGAATTTTCTAGACATCTGGACCAAAATTATAAAAAAATAACCAAGCAATTTGGATTAAAGTAAAAAAATAAGAAAAATCACACAATTTGGCAGAAAAATCAGTGTCCAGGAAAAAAAAAGTGAAAGGGAAGTGTGCTTGTTGTTTTGGCTCAAAATTTGTTCTATAATTGGTGCCTATTTTATACCAATCCTAGTTCTGAAACTTCAATTGAAAATTATTGTGAAAACAAGTGCCAAAACTAGAGGTTTCTTGAGTCTTTTTTTCTTTTTCTTTTTTTAGTTTTTCTACTCTACTCTAGAGCCATTATAGGTTTCTCTTTGAGTCCTAGCTTGCTTTTGTGTGCTTTTCATTGCTTTAATTGTTGAATAATCCTTGAAAGTTTGTCTTGTTAAAACTCTATTGGTTTAGCTTTCATTTCATTTTTTTTGTCTTTGGTTATTGCTTGTCTCTTTGTTTCCTTGCTAGTGAGTTGCCATATAGGGAATTGGAAAGGAGGATTGGTGCCATACCTTGAAGAATTTGAGTCAAGAAGCAAGGGGCCAACCACCTTAAGAGCTATTGGACTAAGAAACACTCCAAATTGAGTGAAACACCAAAGATAGAATAGCCACCACAATTGAGGACCTTTTTTTTTTTGTAATTTTGTAATTGACAATTTGCTTTGCTTTCAAATTTTGTAACAAAAAGGCCTTTCATTGGAAGTAAGTTGGGAGCCTCCAATAGGTCACCCTACTTCCATTTGTGTGTAATAATTTTAGGCAATTTTCCCTTAGGATAGTGAGTGTTTTGTTGGGAACCTTAAATAAAGTCATCCAAACACTCTTAGGATCCGTCTAGTTTGCATTTCTTGCACTTTAATTTCTTGCTTACTTTCATAGCTTATTTCCTTTATCCTCCATTGTCAAACCGCCTAGATAGCTTTCCTTTTACCAATTAGTTTTTACCTTATCTTTCACACCACTTTTAGTGTTTATTTTGGCTAGTTTCAACCATAGCTTCTTTTACCTTTTGTTTTCAAACCCCAACAAGAAAGAACCATAACTTAGGAACCAACATGAGTCTTCATTCTTCATCTAGTGTTAATGGTGAGGGTTCTACTCCTAAGGACCCCTTGTATAAGATATTAGATGAGTTGAGATCCCTTAAGTTGTGGAAAAAAACACAAGAGAGAAAAGAAAAAGGTAAAAAAAGAGTGGAAGAAATAATTCAAGATGAAAGAGAGAAAATAAAAGAGGAAGAAAGAAGAAAAACAATGAAAGAAATTAAAAGAGAAAAACATGCCTCCGATAGTAGTCATGACTCTTGCAAGAGTTTAAGTGAAGAACATAGCGACTATTATAGAGGGCACCATAGTTCACATACTAAACATCACTCCCAAAGAAAAGAAAAGGAAAGAAAGCCTCAAGAGGCTAACATTAACCTCTCATACCTCCATGGGAAGGACAATGTAGAGCCTAACTTAGATTGGGAAATAAGGGTAGAGCAACAACTTAAAAGGAAGTCTACTTCAAAATCTTATGGCTCTCACTCTTATCCAAATAAAGACCAAGCTCTAGGCATCTTAGGGGCAGCACCTTCTAAGCCCAAAGATGATAAGGGGAAGACAATAGAAAAGAAGCCCCCTAAGGCTAGTAGGCAAGAAAAGACTAGCTCTATAAAGTGCTTTAAATGTCTTGGAAGAGGACACATTACTTCTCAATGCCCCACCAAGAAAACCATGATTATGAGGAGCCAAGACATTAATAGTAGCCAAGATGAGGCTACTACTTCACCTTCCTTTAGTGAAAGTGAAGAAGCAAAAGGGGAAGAATCTGGTGAAGAAATATACCCCCAAGAAGAAGGACAACCTTTAATGGTTAAGGAGGAGTGTAAGGAGATAAGTGTCTCCTCCAAGAGGTTAGCTAAGAAGGAAAGGCATTTTGAAATAATGACAAATATTAAAGAAATTTCCCCTCTTAGACAGCCTCCACATTTTCTCCTTTGTAAAAAGACACTTGTTAGCATTGCCACGCCTCTTGGGCTTAAGTTTATTCCTCAAGTAAAGGAGTTGTTGGATGAGGGTTTGGTTCGCAAGAGCTTAAATCCTTGTGCTTTGTTGGTGCCCAAAATAGGTATTATTAGGCACCAAATCCCAAAAATAGGTGGTATAATGAATGTTTTGAGTGGTGCAATCCTCTTTTGTAAAATCACTCGTGCACCCAACATCTTCATGATTTGTGTACATAGGGACTCATTAGGTAGGTTTGTTCTTATTTTTAGTTTCAACACAAACTTAGGTACTCATATGGGACATCTTAGGTGTCATACTTTTTGGTAGGAATAATCAACATGAAAATACAGAAAAAGGTATGTTTTATTGCAATACTTTTCTTAATATTTTAAATAGTGATCAAGGGGTTCCCATAAACCCTAAGAGAATAATGGTTATTCTTGAGTGGCCCACTTCACCAAGTATAAGGAAAATTTGGGACTTCCATGACTTAACAAACTTTTACAAAAAGGTTTGTCCCATGTTTTTCTATACTTATAGCACCACTCATTAAGTTGGTGAGGAACCATGTTCCTTCATGGGAAGATGCCCAGGAAATGGGTTTTCAGACCTTGCCTTACTTCAAACCAAACACCACTAATATAAATGTTTTTGTTCTTTTTAAAGGTGTTGAGGAAAAAAGCCCAGAGTTTCAAGAACCTCGGGATTTGAGGTCAAATCCTTTTCAAGGGGGAGGGAATGATGCAATCCTACCCCACAAGGGCATTGGATAGAAGACTCCAAGTAGATTGAGCCAGAGATGCAAGAGAAGGCCCTAGGATTCTCATGAGCCTTAGGGTAGATTTCGAGCCCATGGGCTAAGTATGAGTCGACTTATCTTTGTACATATTAGATTAAGGTTTCATTAATTTTGGGCCTTGTATTTAGGGCTCCATAATGTAGGTAGGGTACCCTAGAAATATAGGATTTTTCAATCCTTGTATTTTAGGGCACCTAGACTAGTTTCCTGAAAAACTAGCATGCATATCAATAACAATTTCATTGCATCCCATTAGTTAAAAACATCATTTTCTATAAAAGAAAAAATCAGCATGCAACAGGGACAGGTAGTTATCCTCATAGCTAGGTTCCCTGACCCTAACTATGGTGTTAAAACGGTAAATTTTATAATAAACTCCCCTCACCTATTGTGAGCTACCCACGGGTTCCTCGTCACGTCACATGAAGATTTCTTTTCTGTCTCCGCTTGTCGGTTCCACGTAAGCCTCTACCATGCCAAAACGAAGGAGACTTAATACAGATTTCAGAAAAAAAAAAGCTAATGACAATGCTCTGGGTCAAACACCCAAGTCATTACATAAAAGTGCTGAGAGCATTTCGGGTTTTACAAAGGGACATCATTTGGAAATTCTGACCACGCCAATGTGACTGGGGTTCAGTGTAGGTTACAAAAATAACATGCATTTCACGAAAAGATAACGTTTACAAAGTCTCTTTGCTCTAAGGTTTTTCAAAGGAAGCGTAAAACATGCAATGGCGGTTCCAAAGTCAGAAAAGATGCAAGGGTAAGATGAAACTAACAAGAAACAAGCGTAGAACCATGGTTACCTTGAAGGAAAACGAAAGGTTGGATTAGGGTTTCATTCTCTACCGAACCCACAAGCCAAGTTGGAAGATTCCGCTTCGATTGAGGGGTTCCTCTCGGTGTGGGGTTTCAACGGAGAACAACGGCGGTTTGTGGTGGCTAATGGTGGCTGTGGGTGATGGAGAAAGAGCTTGGAACGTTGGAAACGGTTTTAGAAGAAAGAAGGAGAAGAAAATGGTGTTTTTCCTAAGCTACTTGGACTACAAGGCTCAAAACGCACAAGTGACCAATGCTCTCGGGAACGGAAAATTCGCGCACACTCCAGACAGCTACTCAAAAATCCCAACGATCAGATCGTGGACAAGTGTCTGGTGAAGCTGTAGACCAAATTTTGAGAAGATCCAACGGTTAACGAAGGCTGGGCAGCGTTATTTCTGAGACAGCTTCATGTAGCTTCCTTGAGAAGCTTCATTAAGAGGCTTCCTCGAGAAGCTTCCTTGTGGCTTCTTTGAGAAGCCAGCGCTTTAACTACTAACACCCTTTTAATAACTAAACTCACCTCCTTAAAAATAATTACGGATAAAATAACACAACAAATAATCAAACATTAAACATAATTACTAAATATATATAGATATATATCAGGGTGTTACAACTCTCCCACCCTTTTAGAAATTTCGTCCTCGAAATTTACCTTACTCAAACAAGGATGGATGAGCTTCTCGCATCTAACTTTCTAATTCCCACGTGGCATCTTCTCCTGATGCACCTCCCCAGATCACCTTGACCAACGGAATCTCTTTCCCTCTTAGGTGTTTTGTTCACCTATCCTCGATCCTCAAAGGCAATGTTTCATATGTCAAATTCTCCTTCACTTGTACATCATCCCATTCAATCACATGGGATGGATCATGGATATACTTACGGAGTTGAGACACATGAAAGACATTGTAATGATTAGAAAGAGACGGGGGTAATGCAATTTGGAATGCCGTAGGGCCAACTCTCTTAAGAATTTGGAAAGGACCGATAAAGCGAGGTGTGAGTTTTTGGGATTTCAATGCTCGACCAACCCCAGTCCACGGAGTGACTCTCAAGAATACATGATCGCCAACCTCGAATTCCAAATCTTTCCTCCTCTTATCATGATAAATTTTCTGCCTACTTTGAGTAGTCCTCATCCTTTCCTGGATTAACATGACTTTCTCGGTGGTTTGTTGTACCACTTTCGATCCTAAGGTGAGGCCTTCGCCGGGCTCTAGCCAACATAGGGGTGTCCTACACCTTCTACCATACAAAGTTTCATAAGGAGCCATGCCAATGGTAGAGTGAAAACTGTTGTTATAAGTGAACTCTATCAATGGAAGAAAACTCTCCCAGCGTCCCTTCTGCTCTAAGACACACGCCCTCAAAAGGTCCTCCAATGACCGAATGGTCTGTTCAGTTTGGCCATCAGTCTGAGGATGGTAGGCTGAACTTAGTCTAAGCTTGGTCCCCAACGCTCTCTTCAATCTCTCCCAAAATCTAGAGGTAAACCTAGGATCTCTATTAGATACTATGCTAGATGGCACACCATGTAATCTGACAATCCCACTTATATACAGGGAGCTCAACTTCTCCAAGGAAAATATGATATTAATGGCAATGAAGTGAGTAGACTTAGTCAGTCTATCAACAATAACCCAGATAGAATCTAAACCTCTAGGGGTTCTAGGTAGTCCTACCACAAAATCCATGGAAATACTATCCCTCTTCCACTAGGGTATCTCTAAGGGTTGTAACTTCCCTGAAGGTCTCTGATGTTCTATCTTAGCCTTCTAACAGACTAGGCATGCATAGACAAACTCACTAACCTCTCTCTTCATGTTAGGCAACCAAAACATCATTTTTAAATCCTGATACATCTTGGTAGCACCAGGATGGATGCTCAAATTACTTCTATGTCCTTCCTCTAAGATCATCTTCCTAAGTTCAGGCACATTGGGAACACAAATCCTATCTTGAAGTCTCAAAACTCCATCTGATCCAACATTGAAACTACTGTCCCTTCTTGACTCTATAGCCTCTAACTGAGTCCTTAGAAAAAGGATCAATCTTTTGACCTTCCCTAATATCACCTAGTAACTCACTAGTGATCCTTAAAGTTCCTAATCTTACACTATTAGGAGTAACCTCACATGCAAGACTAAGGTCTCTAAACTGTTCCAGGAGATCCTTCTCCCTAACCATCAAGGCAGACATATGTAGAGATTTCCTACTCAAAGCATCAGCCACTACATTGGCTTTACTGGGATGGTAGCTAAGCTCAAAATCATAATCCTTGAGAAACTCTAACCATCTCCTTTGTCTCATGTTCAGCTCTTTCTGACTAAACAAGTACTTAAGGCTCTTATGATCACTAAACACCTCGAACTTAGAGCCAAACAGATAGTGCCTCCAAATCTTAAGGGCAAATACCACAACAGCCAATTCTAGATCATGGGTGGGATAATTCCTCTCATGACTCTTAAGCTGTCTAGAAGCATAGGCCACTACTCGGCCATTTTGCATCAACACTCATCCTAAACCCATCTTTGATGCATCATAATACACCTCAAAGGGTTCTTTCGGGTTAGGCAAAACTAGCACTGGAGCGGTCGTCAATCTTTCCATAAGGGTTTGGAAACTATGCTCACATTGGGTATCCCACACAAAAGCTTGACCCTTACGAGTCAGTTTAGTCAAAGGTAGATCCAACTTGGAGAAACCTTCTATGAATCTCCGGTAATATCCTGCTAAACCTAGAAAACTCTTAATCTCAAAAATAGACTTAGGACTCTCCCACTCAAGAACAGCTTCTATCTTAGAGGGATCCACAGCTATACCCCCTTGAGATATCACATGCCCTAGGAAACTAACTTTCTCTAACCAAAACTCACACTTGGACAACTTAGCATAAAGTTGTCAGTCCTTAAGGGTATGCAACACAATCCTCAAATGTTCTTCATGTTCCTCTCTAGTCTTGGAGTATACCAAAATATCGTCTATAAATACTACCATAAAACTATCAAGGTAAGGGTGAAAAACTCTATTCATGTAGTCCATAAACACTCTTGGAGCATTAGTCACACCAAAGGGCATGACTCGATACTCATAGTGACCATAACGGGTCCTAAAAGCAGTCTTTGGTATATCCTCAGACTTCACTCAGATCTGATGATAACCTGACCTAAGGTCTATCTTGCTAAACACACAAGCTCCAAGGTCATCTATTCTAGGCAAAGGGTACTTATTCCTAATCGTCACCTTATTCAACTGGCGGTAATCCACACATAATCTCATGGTTCCATCTTTCTTCTTCTCTAGCAACATTGGTGCTCCCCACAGAGACACACTAGGCCTAACAAACTGCTTATCCCACAACTCCTCTAACTATTTCTTAAGCTCGGCTAACTCTATAGGAGACATCCTATAAGGAGCTATGGATATGGGTCCAGCACCAGGTACTAAGTCTATGGAAAACTCTACCTCTCTCTCAGGTGGCAGACCGGATATATCCTCAGGAAACTCTCTGACAACAGGGAGGTCACACATAGAAACCTTTGTCTCTACTTCTAGGTTAGACAAGATCATGTACACTTGAGCATCTTCCTTTAAAGATGTCACAACTTGGTTGGTAGAGATAAACATGGTTGGAAGATAACAGTTTAACAAAACAGTTACCAAGAATAACATCAATCTTACTCACTCCAGAATCATCAAACACCTCACTTTTATCAAAACAGTTTAACAAGACATGGTTGGAAGATAACCACTACATACCAAAAATAACATCAACCTGGCTCAAAGGCAAACAAATCAAATCAATCAAGAATGTTCTACCAGAAATTTCCACAGGACAATTCAAACACACATCAGAAGTTAACACAGAACCACTAGTTGGAGTCTCTACCACCAGATCTTTATTTAAAGAAGACACAAAAAGCTTAAGTTTTCCTACACACAAATAGGATATAAAGGAATGGGTTGCACCGGAATCAAACAACACAAGCAACGAAATCCCATTTATGAAACATCTACCTTGGATTAGATCTTTGGATTTCGAAGCTTTAGCACCATTAAGGGTAAAGACTCTTCCCGTGGCCTCCACCATTTTGCTCTTTCTTGAGTCGTGAACAATCTCTTTGAGTGTGTCCCTTTTGTCCACAATTAAAACAGATCATATCGTTATCTGGACAATGTGAAGAGATGTTCCCTGGCTTCCTACATCTGTAACAAATGATATGAGTGGGGAAAGTATTGGGTTTGCTACCACTACCACCTGCAAATCCCCTAGCAGCAGTCCTCTGATTGTCATGGCGATTACCATATTGCTTAGGAGGAGTCGAATATGGTTTTCCTCGATGTTGAGGGCCATTCTTTTTGTTCCTCATTGGACCTGTACTCCTATAATAGGTCACCATATCTCGGGAGTCTTCATCCCAAATTTGACACATGTTAACCAAAAGTAGGAACTGACGAACACCTTGGTAATTCACAGCTTGCTTCACTTCAGGTCATAAGCCATTCAGAAACTTTACACACTTGGAACTTTCACCATTTCTCCCTTGATAATGGGGAAAGTACCTTACCAGCTCCTCAAACTTGGCTACATATTCAGCAACGGTCATGCTTCCCTGCTTAAGCTCCAAGAACTCCATCTCCTTCTTGTTCCTAACATCCTCGGGAAAGTATTTCTCCAAAAATACCCTTTTGAAGACATCCCAGGTCACATCTTGACCTTCAGCCTCTAGGCATTAGCGAGTATTCTCCCACCAATACTCAGCCTCTTCCACTAGACTATATGCACCAAAAGCAACCTTTTGCCCCTTCGGACATGCCATAACTCGGAAAATTTTCTCAATTTCCCTTATCCAGTTCAGAGCACCATTAAAAGAAGGAGGGTTGTTTCGTTGGAAGCGGTCCAACCCTTGGTACTCAACAGCTCCACTAGCTTCTCCCCTATTTGGATTCCCTATAGCATGAGCTAACGCTTGAAGGGCATCCGCTATTGCACAATCATTCCGTCCAGCCATCACTCCCTATACACGCCAGGGAGTTAGACATGGAAGGAATACACACAAACAAAGAACCACACAAAATCACAACCATCACAAGTTCCTACTTGGTTACTTTTGAGAGTTGATGCCTCGAGACATTAACACTCAATCTCCATCATTTGTATTTTCTGATCGCTTGCCATATCATCCCATTGCCCTTCATAAATTATACAGGTGGCCAGTCTGATAACCCATGACACGACATTGAAATTCATGGTATAGCAAACATCCGAAAAACAAATCCAATATGGCTACAACAATCAAATCTCTATAGCTCGTAGGAACACAATTAGTAAGTAAATGCTAATAGCAAACAACGAACATCAAACATCAAAAAACAACCAACATCAAGCATTTAACAAAACAACTAGAGAATGCACAGAAAATCATAGCAGACTCACAACTCACTGGCCGAAAGGTTCGACCTGCTCTGATACCACTAAATGTAACGACCCGCCTCGTCGCTACGATATCAACACTCTAATATGCGATAATTTTGATTTTTATAAAAAGAACTACCTTAATTTTGTTTATGAAAATAGAAGTAATTTTGTCACAACATACATTCATCCAACAACATGCCATTACCTAAGTGAATATACATAATTATATAGAAATAGTAACTTGGTACACGTCATACACATAAACGAAAATTAAATTTGTTCATAAATATAATTAAAATACAAGTTTTACATATTTAACTCAACAAAATAAAACTTAAAACCAACTGCGGAGGAGTTGATTACAAAACACAACTATCTCCCAAAATAATGCCAATGTCATCACGTCGGCTCGGCGGCTCCTCACCAGAATCTCACTTCCTGCACCCTGCTGCTGTCATTCTGCTCCCACAAACAATGTTCATGATCATCACAGGTGATCGAGGCCGTACCCGAATCAAATAAATATTAAAATGTAGTAACTAGGAAGTGATCCTAGGTCGTTTCCCAACGAGCAATGATAAACCAAATGTTCATAACAGATAGTAGGAAATAGTAACAAATTGGGGGGGGGGGGTTGTTTGCTTTTGTAAATTAAACAGCGAGTATAATTTAATTAGAAAATATCATAATTAAAATACGTTGCTTCGCCTTGATTCACAAGCAAGTCTCTTATCCTAGGTTGCGAGAATTTATCCTTATTCAATCAACCACTTAATCCAACCCTAAATTAAATTACTAAGCGAAATTCAACATAAGGCATTCATTATGTGATTAAGCATCACATACACCAATTACTCATAAACGATCATTTAGCATGAACGTAAGTTAAGCGCAGAGACAATTAATCAAGCACTAAGCATGCATGAATTAATAGCAACAAATTCAGAGTAATTAGTGAAGAGGAAAAACTGAACAAAATTTAACAGTAATAATAGAACCTCAAAGAGAACTGTGCTTGATCCTCAAGAGAAAACAACGCTGCGGACTTAGCCTTCGATTAATCAAATAGAGAACAAAATTTTATTGATAAAACTAAAAGTCTGAACTGGAATTGTAAAAAATGAAAATAAAAGAGAACGAGAAGAGAGACTCAAACTAAAAATGAAAAATAGAAGAGAGAGAGAGAGAGAGAAGAGAGCGAGAGCTAAACTATAACCTTGGTGCTGTTATATAGTTTCTCAGCCCCAAAGCTTACAAATCTGTTTTAAATCCAAGCCCATAAGTAAAATCAAATCAAATCTAGATAAGATAAGATAAGATCTAGATGAAATAATATCTAGATGAGATCAAATCTAAATAACATCTAGATAAGATAAGATAAGATAAGATCTAATTTTGTAGAATAAATTAGTCTGCCCTCTTCAAGTCCAAGCCCAATTCTGGATTCAAGTCCAAGCCCAATTCTAGATTCAAGCCCAATGCTTCATTAATTCCTGAAATTAGATTAAAAAATCAAATTAGCTTAATGGGCCCAAATAATAAAACTGCTTAATTAATTTGATAATTAAGATTATGTAAGTTTCCGTGACACCCCGGAAATCAAATGGAAGCATCGTTGCATAATTAGTGAGGTTCCGTAACATTCCGTAGGTCAAAAAGGGGATGATTATGTCTCCTTTCCTTGTAAGGGATTTCGGCGCACAAAATTTCAAGGCTATACAAAGAATCCACAAGGCATGGGAAACCCCGTTAAGGAAAGATCAAGAACTTAGAGGCATTCGTAATGGCATCATTGGTGGCTACCATGAATGGCTGAAAGTTCATATACGAGGTTTAGATTGGCTCGCCAAGTTAAAAGTCGTCAGCGAAGAGAGTTTTGAGGCACCGGAAGAGGACGAAGAAGTCCAAGCTCTCAAAAGCGAGTTAGGAAAGGCGAAACTTGCCAAGGAGAAGTTCAAGTTGGCCGCTACACACATTCGGAAGGAGTGTGCCGGGTTACGGGAAGAGAATGCAACTACCACAAGGGCCCTTGAACAAGAGACCAAGAGGGCTCACAAGGAAGAGTATGGCCGGAATAAATTTCGCGGAGCTCTATGGGGTAGCAATAGTGAACTCAAGCTGCGAAGGGAAGAGAGGGACCAGTCGCGAACACATAGCATGGTTCTGAAAGAGGAGTTAGTTGCTTGTTCAAGGTCCAAAAGAAGCTTGTCTCAGCGTTTATGCGAGACGGAGACCAACATGCTAGCTATCATCGCCAAGTACCAAGAAGATTTAGGTCTAGCCACGGCCCACGAGCATAGGATCGCGGACAAGTATGCTCAAGTATACGCAAAAAAAGAGGCTAGAGGAAGGGTGATCGACTCTTTACACCAAGAGGCAACCATGTGGATGGATCGATTTGCTCTTACCTTGAACGGGAGTCAAGAACTTCCCCGCTTGTTAGCCAAGGCCAAGGCGATGGCGGACACCTACTCCGCCCCCGAAGAGATTCATGGGCTTCTCGGCTATTGTCAGCATATGATAGACTTAATGGCCCACATAATTAGAAATCGTTAGGAAACTTGTATGGTCTCTCAAACCTTGACTAGATACGACTTTCTTTTTGAAATAAAATGAGTTGGTCCCATGTTTCTACTCCAAAAAGCTTGTGCAAATCAAATCACTCCTACATTTCATCTCTAGCATGCATTTTCTTTCTTTCTTTACCCACTCCTCACGTTTGGTTTTTTGGGGAAAAACACCATAACTAAACGCGCCACAAGGCATCCCTATCGCACCAGATCCAAATCTAGAACGATGGGTGATCAAGAGGAGACACAGGAACAGATGAAAGCCGACATGTTGGCTCTGAAAGAACAAATGGCCTCCATGATGGAGGCCATGTTAGGTATGAGGCAGCTCATGGAGAAGAACGCGGCCACCGCTACCGCTGTCAGTTCGGCTGCCGAAGCAGACCCAACTCTCTTGGCAACTGCGCACCATCCTCCCTCAAACATAGTAGGACGGGGAAGGGACACACTGGGGCACGATGGCAGCCCTCACCTGGGATACAACCGAGCGGCTTACCCTTATGGATTGTCGCCCAACTACTCACCACCCGTCTTGCAAGACGATGCGGGCCATATTGCTTCTCCCGTCCTTGAAAGAGAGCCCCCTCAACAGCCCGAAGAAGGCCACAAAGACCCTCAAGACTACGCTCGAAGGGATGTCGAGTTCTATCCCCCGATCCCCGAAGGGCCGGCACCCAGTACGTTGCCTCAACCCAACATCGCGACACAACCAATAGTTTTGTCCACGGAAGGACCGTCCCCGGCAACTGAAGAAAGGAGGAAGCTCGATCTCCTTGAGGAAAGATTGAGGGCCGTGGAAGGATTTGGGGACTATCCGTTCGCAGACATGACAGATCTTTGCTTAGTACCCGATGTTGTTATCCCCCCGAAGTTCAAAGTGTCGGACTTCGACAAGTATAAAGGGACAACTTGTCCCAAAAACCATCTCAAGATGTACTGCCGCAAGATGGGCGCACACTCTAAGGATGAGAAGCTATTAATACACTTCTTTCAAGATAGCTTGGCCGGAACCGCGGTAGTGTGGTACACTAATTTGGAAGCTTTCCGTATCCGTACTTGGAAGGATCTGATTACTGCCTTTCTAAGGCAATATCAGTACAATTCTGATATGGCTCCCGACCGCACTCAACTGCAGAATATGTTCAAGAAAGAGGGTGAAACCTTTAAAGAATATGCGCAGCGGTGGAGAGATTTGGCGGCACAAGTAGCTCCTCCCATGGTTGAGAGAGAGATGATCACCATGATGGTAGACACTCTACCAGTGTTCTACTATGAGAAGCTAGTAGGTTACATGCCGTCCAGCTTCGCGGACCTAGTATTCGCCGGGGAAAGAATCGAGGTAGGATTGAAAAGAGGAAAGTTTGATTACGTTTCCTCCACGAGTGCGAATGCCAAAAGAATCGGGGCAACAGGGGCAAAAAGGAAGGAAGGAGATGCCCATGACGTCTCTTCAACACCCGCGTGGGTCAAACCCCAGCAAACACCTCATGGTACCCATCAGTACACGCAACATCACCCGAGCTTCTCGGCTCATACCGGGAATGCCTCTAGTTCAACACCCATGCAGCCTAAGGCACCCACCTAGAGGGAAGCTCCCCAAGTTCCAACTCCGAACACGACTCACCCGGCCGGTAATTCCAACACGACAAGGAACTTCCCTCCGAGGCCGTTTCAAGAATTCACCCCACTCCCAATGACGTACGAAGACCTCTTGCCATCCCTCATCGCCAATCATTTGGCTGTGGTAACTCCCGGAAGGGTCCTCCAACCCCCTTTCCCAAAGTGGTATGACCCTAATGCAACTTGCAAGTACCATGGGGGTGTCCCGGGACATTCCGTTGAAAAATGCTTTGCCCTTAAATACAAGGTCCAACATTTGATGGATGCTGGATGACTGACCTTCCAAGAGGATCGGCCCAATGTGAGAACCAACCCGCTCGCCAATCATGGAGGGGGAGCAATTAACGCCGTTGAGTCCGATAGACAGCGCAAGTCTAAACCTTTAAGGGATGTGGCAACCCCTAGGAGGTTTATCTTCGAGGCCCTACAAAAGGGAGGTGTGATTCCCCATAGTGGGTATAAGGAGGATTCCTGTTTGCTACATTCCGGCGAGCTGCATGACATAGAGACGTGTTTGGGAGTAGAGGAGTTGTTACAGCGGATGATAGATCAAGGTCGACTGGAAGTCGGCAGTGAAGGAAAAGAAGAGCAGCATATATGCATGCAGTCCACGGATGGGAGTAGTGTTGCGAAGCCCAAACCCTTGGTGATATACTTCACTAAAAGCGCAGCTTCGCAAAAGCCCGGACACCCCTTAGTAGCCAAACCTGTTCCTTTCCCGTACCAAAATAGCCACGCAGTCCCATGGAGATATACACCTCCGAGGGAGAAGGAAGAAGAAGCCACCGACGTCAGCTCGTTGTCAGCTAAAGTAACAAATATCACGGGACTGAGTGGTGTGACCCGTAGTGGTCGTGTGTTCGCGCCTCCGGACCTACCAGTCCAACCCGCGGACGTCAAGGGAAAAGGAAAAGTGGTGGAGGAACAAGATGGCGAAGCACCCCACGCTTCGAGTAAAGATATTCCGGCAAAGGGCCTCCCGGAGAAAAAGGATGGTAAAAAGGAGGTGTCGCTAGAGGAAGCCAACGAGTTCCTCCGTATAATTCAGCAGAGCGAATTCAAGGTTATTGAACAGCTCAACAAAACCCCGGCCAGGGTCTCGCTGTTGGAGTTACTTATGAGCTCCGAGCCTCATCAGGCTCTGCTAGTAAAAGTTCTGAACGAGGCCCATGTGGCCCAAGATATCTCGGTAGAAGGTTTCGGAGGGCTGGTCAACAATATCACTACCAACAACTATCTTGCCTTCGCCGAAGAAGAAATCCCCGCCGAGGGGAGAGGGCATAATAAGGCTTTACACGTATCAGTCAAGTGTATGGACCATATCGTAGCCAAGGTGCTCATCGATAATGGTTCCAGTTTAAACGTGATGCCTAAAAGCACTTTGGAGAAATTACCATTCAATGCTTCCCACTTAAAGCCGAGTTCAATGGTGGTTCGTGCCTTCGACAGCACTCACCGAGAGGTTAGGGGAGAGATTGATCTCCCAGTACAAATAGGCCCTCACACCTGTCAAGTCACCTTCCAAATAATGGATATTAACCCCCCCTACAGCTGTCTGTTGGGGCGCCCGTGGATCCACTCAGTGGGAGTTGTGCCCTCTACACTCCACCAAAAGTTAAAATTCGTAGTGGAGGGGCATTTGGTCATCGTGTCAGGCGAGGAAGACATCTTGGTGAGCTGCCCATCCTCTATGCCTTATGTGGAAGCCGCAGAGGAATCGTTAGAAACCGCTTTCCAGTCTTTTGAGGTGGTAAGCATTTCCTCTGTGGACTCCTTCTCTGGGCAGCCTTGCCTGTCCGATGCAGCAGTAATGATGGCCCGAGTTATGTTGGGGAACGGTTACGAACCCGGAATGGGTTTAGGCAAAGACAACGGCGGCATAACTAGCCTGATAAATGCCAAAGGAAATCGTGGGAAGTATGGTTTAGGCTATAAGCCCACTCAGGCGGATATGAAAAGAAGCATCGCGGGAAGGAAGAGCAGTGGTCAAAGCTCGCGTTGGAGACAAGAAAGTGAGGGAAGCCCGCCCTGCCACATAAGTAGAAGCTTTATAAGCGCGGGTCTGGGAGACAAAGGTCAAGTGGTCGCGATATGCGAAGATGATGTTCCGAGTACATTGGATTTGGTACGACTATGCCCTCCTGATTTCCAGCTGGGAAGTTGGCAAGTGGAGGAACGCCCCGACATTTACGCAACGAGCATAATGTAAACCTTTACGGTTTTTAAAAGCTCTATAGTTGGGCCTAGGCTTTAGAGTTTTTCCTTTTGTTAAGGCTTTGTGTCTTTTGTTTTTGAATTTATAATACAAGGATCTTTCTTCATCTGTTCCTACATCTCTACCCATTCTCATTCATTTGCATGTTTACTTCTTTTTCTGAAACGGCAGATCCGATGACGAGTCCCCCGAAGGTACTAATACCTGGGACCTGCCTATCGACTTCGAGCAAGAAATGAGTCAAACGGAAGATGAAGGAAACGAGGATGTGGGACTTCCCCCAAAATTAGAAAGAATGGTCGCCCATGAGGACCAAGAAATGGGACCTCATCAAGAAGAAACAGAGCTGGTAGAATTAGGAATTGGCAGTGGAAAAAGGGAAGTAAAGATAGGTACAGGTATTACCGCACCTATCCGTGAAGAATTAATAATCCTGCTAAAAGACTACCAAGACATCTTTGCTTGGTCATACCAAGATATGCCCGGTTTGAGTTCTGACATTGTACAGCACCGATTACCTCTAAATCCCGAGTGTTCCCCGGTAAAGCAAAAACTGAGAAGGATGAAGCCCGAAACATCCTTAAAGATAAAAGAAGAAGTGAAGAAGCAATTTGACGCTGGATTTCTGGCCGTCGCTCGGTATCCAGAATGGGTTGCCAACATCGTACCGGTCCCTAAGAAAGATGGGAAAGTACGAATGTGTGTGGATTATCGGGACCTGAATCGGGCCAGTCCCAAGGACAATTTTCCTTTACCACACATCGATATCCTCGTAGATAACACGACCAATTTCGCTTTATTTTCCTTCATGGACGGTTTCTCCGGTTACAATCAGATAAAGATGGCGCCCGAGGATATGGAAAAGACTACTTTCGTCACCCTGTGGGGGACGTTCTGTTACAAGGTGATGTCCTTTGGACTCAAGAATGCCGGGGCAACTTATCAACGGGCCATGGTAGCTTTGTTCCATGATATGATGCATCAAGAGATCGAGGTCTATGTGGACGACATAATTGCTAAATCTAAATCTGAGGAAGAACACCTTGTCAACCTGCGGAAGTTGTTTGAAAGGCTTAAGAAATATCAATTAAGGTTGAACCCCGCTAAGTGTACCTTTGGGGTCAAATCAGGGAAATTACTTGGTTTCATTGTAAGCCAAAAAGGGATAGAGGTAGACCCCGAAAAGGTGAAGGCTATCCTTGAGATGCCAGAACCCCGTACAGAGAGGCAAGTCCGAGGTTTCCTGGGACGCTTGAATTATATTGCCAGATTCATATCGCAGCTCACCGCCATTTGTGAGCCGTTGTTCAAGCTCTTACGCAAAAACCAAACTGATCGCTGGAATGAGGATTGCCAAGAGGCTTTTGGAAGGATCAAGAAGTGCCTTATGAATCCTCCCGTGCTTATGCCACCAGTACCTGGAAGGCCTCTCATCTTGTACATGACAATCTTAGACGAGTCAATGGGGTGTATGCTCGGTCAACACGACGAATCCGGAAAGAAAGAGCGCGCTGTTTACTACTAAGTAAGAAGTTCACGACCTGTGAGATGAATTACTCCTTGCTCGAAAAAACGTGTTGTGCTTTAGTATGGGCATCCCATCGCCTAAGGCAGTACATGCTAAGCCATACTACCTGGTTAATATCCAAGATGGACCCGGTTAAGTACATCTTTGAAAAGCCAGCTCTCACGGGACGAATCGCCCGGTGGCAAGTCCTGCTATCCGAGTTTGATATAGTCTACGTCACCCAAAAGGCGATAAAAGGAAGCGCCTTAGTAGATTATTTGGCTCAACAGCCTCTTAATGACTATCAGCCCATGCATCCTGAATTCCCGGATGAGGACATCATGGCCTTGTTTGAGGAAAAATTGGACAAAGATCGGGATAAATGGACCGTATGGTTTGACGGAGCGTCAAACATTCAAGGCCATGGCGTTGGGGCAGTATTGGTCTCTCCGGGCAATCAATGTGTACCCTTCACAGCCAGGCTAGGATTCGACTGCACCAACAACATGGCCGAATATGAAGCATGTGCCCTAGCCGTCCAGGCAGCGATTGACTCCAATGTCAAACTACTCAAGGTGTACGGCGACTCGGCATTGGTAATCCATCAGCTGAGAGGGGAATGGGAAACTAGAGATCCCAAGCTGATACCCTACAAAGCCTATATCAAGGAATTGGCTAAGACCTTTGATGAGATCTCCTTCCATCATGTTCCCCGCGAGGAAAATCAAATGGCGGATGCACTTGCTACTTTGGCGTCTATGTTCCAGCTAACACCGCACGGGGATCTACCCTACATTGAATTTTGGTGTCGTGGCAAACCTGCGCATTGTTGCCAAGTAGAAGAGGAATGGGACGGAAAGCCTTGGTATTTCGACATCAAGCAATATGTCGTAAGCAAAGAATACCCGCCCGAGATTGCCGACAATGATAAGAGGACATTGAGAAGGTTGGCAGCCAGTTTCTTCATGAGCGGAAGCATACTGTATAAGAGAAATCACGACATGACACTCCTGCGGTGTGTGGATGCCAGGGAGGCAAATCACATGATCGGGGAAGTCCATGAGGGCTCGTTTGGAACGCACGCCAACGGGCATGCTATGGCCAGGAAGATCCTAAGAGCAGGTTATTACTGGCTTACCATGGAAAGTGATTGTTGTGTCCATGTGAGGAAATGCCACAAATGTCAAGCGTTCGCAGATAATGTCAATGCCTCACCACATCCTCTGAATGTCATGTCCGCCCCTTGGCCTTTCTCCATGTGGGGAATAGATGTCATCGGGGCCATTGAGCCCAAGGCCTCGAATGGTCATCGCTTCATCCTCGTAGTGATAGATTATTTCACCAAGTGGGTCGAGGCGGTTTCCTATACCAATGTCACGAGGGGTGTAGTGGTCAGGTTCATTAAGAAAGAGATCATCTGCCGATATGGTTTGCCAAGGAAGATTATCACGGACAACGACACCAACCTGAATAACAAGATGATGGGGGAAATGTGCGAGGAGTTTAAAATCCAACATCACAATTCCACACCCTACCGGCCAAAGATGAATGGAGCTGTGGAAGCGGCCAATAAGAATATCAAAAAGATTATCCAAAAGATGACCGTGTCATACAAGGATTGGCACGAAAGGCTCCCATTCGCGTTACACGGTTACCGAACTTCAGTGCGAACGTCAACTGGGGCAACACCGTTCTCATTGGTATATGGGATGGAGGCTGTGTTACCGTTTGAGGTGGAAGTCCCGTCATTAAGGATCTTGGCAGAATCAGGATTAAAGGAATCAGAGTGGGCTCAAACGCGCTATGACCAGCTCAACCTCATTGAGGGTAAGCGCTTAACGGCCATGAGTCATGGGCGCTTATACCAGCAAAGAATGAAGAATGCATTCGACAAGAAAGTACGTTTGTGCAAGTTCCATGAGGGAGACCTTGTGCTAAAGAAAATGTCCCATGCTGTCAAGGACAATCGAGGGAAATGGGCCCCGAACTACGAAGGGCCTTTTGTTGTGAAGAGGGCTTTCTCCGGAGGAGCCCTGGTGCTTACCAACATGGATGGTGAAGAGTTACCTTCACCCGTGAATTCTAATGTCGTCAAGCGATATTATGCTTAGAAGCTGGGGCAATTAAGGATGTCGCTACATGTTCATTATCTTTATGCGTTTTCTGGATTTCCCCCAGGGATTTCCCGTCTGCTGTATCTCTCGTTACAATCTTTCAAAGAAATGAACGTGGATTCGAGGCTTTAGTCCTCACGTTGGTTTCAAACCTTGCATTTGATTTGTGATCACCTGAGCCCTTCCGCTCAGTTTGTGGGATGCCCCAAGCGCTTAATTAAAATTGAACCTAAACCAACTTTTGCTAAGATTCGCTGCGTTTGAAAACATTCATGCATACACATACGCATGCATATTGTTGTGGTAAGACAGGGGCAGGATCATCTTGAGCTACCTTCCGGGGTGAGGACCAAATGTGGACAGCAGAAACCAATCAAGGTAAGACAATGACGCGGTCAAGATTGGCCGAACCTGGTTGTTTATTACTTGCAGGTACTTAGGAACGGATGCAAGTGGGGATGGGGTCACGACCGACTGATCGTTGCCCTTTCTCTGCGCTAGACAAGCAGAGAACGTCGCTGCAAGGCAGCCCCGTATCCTTTGTATTCACAGTTGTCTTACTATTTGTTTGTTTTAAAAATAAGTAATCAACGCCTAACTCTAACTTAAGTAAGTTCAAGTTAAGCAAGACGCTAAACCATAAGGAAGGAGGGGACATGGTTAATGTTCCTCTCAAAAAAAAAATGCAGGTTAGCTCGCCTGGGCGAGCCACCCCTGCACCAAATTATAAGAATGACGAAAGGGGGGACGTTTTTGCATTCAAAAACTTCTTTTCCCCCCTTTCAAAAGCCATACCCACGGGATTGATGAGTTTGCAGCCCTAGGGTCCTCATTTTTCGCATTTTTTGATTCCGTTTTGCGCCTTTGTTCATCACCAACAGGTAAGTGTTCCATCCCTAAGCTTTCTAGCTTTTCATTGGTGTATTTTGATCTCCTTTTGGTGCTCTAAATTGTGGGAATGTGCTCAAATATGTGGGGCAATTTTGGTTTGTTTTCTTGCTTGATTAGGTTGAATTGGGGGTTTGTATGAGATGGCCCTAGGCCTATAATGCATTTTGAAGCAATGGGGCATGCCACATTGTCCCCGTTCTCTTGCTATTGATGCCTAAACGCGCGCCCACCAAGTGTTCGGTGAAATGCCTCAATGGCATTAGCGCGTGACTTTTGTAAGGAAACAACCCATAGGGCATTTTGGTTTGTACATATTTTCTATTTTTTGGGACATGCGTTCATTCCCGAAAAAGGCTAGAATAGTTGCCTCACATATATCCTAGGCCTAGGAACCAAAGTTTTTATGCAAAAGAACACAAGAGGAGGTGCATGTTGGGTAAAGTTACCCTTTTTTGGCCATCAATTAGCTATGAGCCACGCTACAATAATTTCCCTATGCCTAGATGTTTAGGAATTTTGCTCATCATAAACGTGTAGGTTTAGAATAGGTAGCAAAATACCTTTGGCAATTTACACTTTGGGTGTAGTAGCAAAATACTTGGATGTATGTACATGTAATTTTTGGTAGTCAAAATGTCTCACAAAAAATATATATACGTTGCATGTTATGTAAAGAAAATACCTTACAAGAATACCTTTTAATTTGAATACAATTTTAGTCAGCAAAAGAAAATATACTTGAATTTGCATGCGGCTTTAGGTAGCATAAACTTGAGTAAAGCATGAAATGTATCACCTTATTGTGTAGATAGCCAAGATTCATCACAAAGTTTGTATATGCATAAGTATTAGAAATACCGGAATGTGCACATGTGCAATTTTTGGTACCCCAAATGCTTTGAGTACGCATGTATGTAAATTTAGCCAAGGAAGTGCATGAGATGTAGGTAACAAATACACCTTGGAAGTACATATAAATAATCTAGGTAACGAAGGTGCCTTGATTGTATATGGGTGCATTTTTCTTAGTTATGAGAATGTCTTGTGCAAGTGAACGTTCGTAAAGAAGTATGTGCATAAGTTTACTCTAAATTTACATTGATGTTTGTATGTTGTATGCCATTTTTGTTTTAAGAGTAGCATTTCTTGGTAAAACTAACTTTCCAAATGTTTGCCTTCGCAGGAAATGGCCCCGAGGAAGCTTGCCTCAAAGAGGTCCAGGAAGGATAAGGCGGCCGAAGGGACTAGTTCCGCTCCTGAGTATGACAGTCACCGTTTTAGGAGCGCGGTACACCAGCAGCGCTTCGAGGCCATCAAGGGATGGTCGTTTCTCCGGGAGCGACGCGTCCAGCTCAGGGACGACGAGTATACTGATTTCCAGGAGGAAATAGGGCGCCGGTGGTGGACATCACTGGTTACTCCCATGGCCAAGTTCGATCCAGAAATAGTCCTTGAGTTTTATGCCAATGCTTGGCCAACAGAGGAGGGCGTGCGTGACATGAGGTCCTGGGTAAGGGGTCAGTGGATCCCGTTCGATGCAGATGCTATCGGTCAGCTCCTGGGATATCCGTTAGTGCTGGAAGAGGGCCAGGAGTGCGAGTATGGCCAGAGGAGGAACCGGTCTGATGGGTTCGATGAGGAGGCCATCGCCCAACTGCTATGTATACCGGGGCAGGATTTTGCCCGGACTGCTGCAGGGAGGCGAGTGCGAATCATGCGCACCAACATGACCACCCTGACCCAGATATGGATGACGTTGCTCCTCAGCAACATCCTGCCCAGCGATCATAATTCCGACCTCCCCCTGCCGAAGTGTCAGCTGGTGTACGCCATCCTGACGCGGATGAGCGTCCATGTGGCTCAGTTAATCGCTGATGCCATTTATATTTTTGCAGGTATGGCGCCTACTAGGCACCCTTTGGACCCAGATAAGTCCAACAGGGCCCTGGCATTTCCAGCACTGATCACAGGACTCTGCCAGTCGTTTGGAGTCCCCGTTGCACCTACCAAGGTAATTCGGCCGCCCATCACCCAGGCTTTTATTGAGAAATACTGTACCCAAAGACAGGCTCAGGGTGATGCTCCACAGGCCGCAGGCGCACCACCACCACCTCATCAGGCTGGCCAGGCTGGGGCATTTGACATGGAGCAGTATTTACGGCATTTGGTTCGCCAGCAGGCGGCCAACCACCGAGCACATGTACAGACCCATGATTGTCTGTACCAGATGAGCCTCAGCATGCAGAGCCAGGGCTTCGCTTCTTTTTCATGCCCTACTCCAGACCAGTTCAGGGCAGAGGTTGCATGGCCCGGAGATTGGCCCGAGGCCCAAGCAGGAGAGGCACCCCCAGAAGCTCCCGACGATGGAGAAGAGGCCCACGAGGACGAGGAGATGGCCGATTTGCTTGACTTCTTGGGAGGGAGTGGAGATACATGACTGGGAGATCCCCAAGATTCATGTTTTTCTTTCGTATTTCTTTTATCATTTTTATGTTATGTTATTTTCTTGACTTGAGAGACTAATGTTTGTTTTTGTTGTTTCAATTGTCATTTGTACAGCGCATACATTTTTGTTTGGATTGTTGCGTTAGTGTTTATATATCATTACTATCGATGATGTTTGAAATTCTGGAACCATGTAGAGTTCTTCGTTTAGGAACATCGTCCAAAAATATATAGGTAAAACAAACAAAAATCATGATAAAAATAAAAATAGAAAAAAATAAAAATGAAAAAAGAAAAAAGAAAGCAAATAAGGAAAAAGAAAGCAAGTATGAAAAAGATGGGAAAAAGAAAAATAAGTTGTCTAGCTGAAAAACCGACATGCTTTTGAAAAGAGATGATTTCCAACTTTTCTTTGAAAAAAATTCATTGATCATAACCAATTTTTGGAAAATGTGTCTACACCTGAAGGGTGAATGCTGTGAAATTTCCCCGGACGCCCGAAATGGACTCGGATGAATGCACAAATTGATAAAAGAACATATTTTGGAAACATTGGGTTGATTTTAAATAGAGGAAATGAATCCTGAGCCCTAGCATCACATGACCATAAAAATTTGACACTTGAGCGTCCACATAGGTGCATGCATGACCAGTTTTGCATAAAATTTCCAAATCATCATTTTTGCATTTGTGTCATGGAAATAATGTGGGGCATACCTTTTATCCTTGAACCAAACCAAACCCTGACATGTATCATGTCTAGCCATTCTACAAGTCTTGAGCCGAAATCCTGACTCACCATAATCCTTACCCTCGGAAGCAAGAAAAGGGAAAGAAGGAAAATTTTCAATCAAAGAGTGGGAGAGAGCAAAAAGAAAAGAAAGAAAATTCCCAATCAAAGAGTGGGAGAAAAGCAAAAAGAAAAAGAAAGAAAATTCCCAATCAAAGAATGGGAGAAAGAAAAAAAGAAGAAGAAAGGGAAGAAAGTCCCCGATCAAAGAAAACAAAAGAAATATGCAGAAAGGTCTTTGGACCGGACAATATCTGAACAATACAGAATTGTCACCAAATGAACAAAAAGAAGGAAAGGAAACCACGACCTAAAATGGTCTTCCCCCTTTAATTGCCAACCAAAATCTTGTGCGCTAGCGACTTTTTCGCCCCGCACTAAACAAAAACAGAAAAGGAAAAAGCCAACAAAAAAATCAAAAACCAAAAACACACAAAAGCCGAAAAACCCATCAAAAGAACCCATTCCCAAGAGAAGTCCTATTGATCCATGATCACGCATGTAATTTTTGATTTGATAGGAAATAAATTGCAAAGTCAAGTCATGACATATCTATGGTTCAGAATTAGGATAAAACACTTACCTGTGCGAGATTGATACACTTTGAGTGGATTTCTTCTATTTTTTTCGAACCCAGTGTTTCCTCTAAATGGTCATTTAGAAACGAAATGCTAACATCCAAAATCTCATTTATGGTTATGGGGGATTTCATCAACATACTCTCCTTCCCCGGTGGACGCATTGTTTTTCACTCAAAAAATCATATGCTGCTCTAATCAGTTGGAATATTTGTCTCTTTGCTAAAGCATGTTTGCATTTTAGTGGAGAAAACACCGAGACTTTTTCAAGTCTCACAAGTTATCCAGAACTACGTAGGTCTGAGTTCCTTATTGGAGGATACGTAGGAGCAAGAGCCTCGCTTTTGTCGACCACACCGCTTTTTGTTACCATGACTCAAAAGCTGGTAGCTTGCGGAGACACCTTACGGTTATCCGCGCCTCGTCATTCAGTGACCCCAAGTGTGATTGATGAGCAGAGGCCAATATGGTCATCTGCGCCCTTTCCGGAGATGTCAGCATCTTCCGGTGGAGACTTTTTCGAGTCTCACAAGTTATCTAGAACTACGTAGGTCTGAGTTCCTCATTGGAGGATACGTAGGAGCAAGAGCCTTGCTTTTGTCGGCCACCCCACAAGATCTGTCATACTGACCCTGAGGTCATGTGACATGTGGAGACAAAATTTGGTCATTCCGCACCCCTTTGCCATTCAGACACAGTCGTGTCCGATGGCACGCAGAGATAAAATTTGGTCATTCTGCACCCTTTGTCATCCAGAGGCGGCGGGCCCGATGACACGCGGAGACAAAATTTGGTCATTCCGCACCCCTTTGCCATTCAGACACAGTCGTGTCTAATGGTACGCAGAGACAAAATTTGGTCATTCTGCACCCTTTGTCATCCAGAGGCGGCGGGCCCGATGACACGCGGAGACAAAATTTGGTCATTCCGCACCCCTTTGCCATTCAGACACAGTCGTGTCCGATGGTACGCAGAGACAAAATTTGGTCATTCTGCACCCTTTGTCATCCAGAGGCGGCGGGCCCGATGACATGCGGAGACAAAATTTGGTCATTCCGCACCCCTTTGCCATTCAGACACAGTCGTGTCCGATGGCATGCAGAGACAAAATTTGGTCATTCTGCACCCTTTGTCATCCAGAGGCGGCGGGCCTGATGACATGCGGAGACAAAATTTGGTCATTCCGCACCCCTTTGCCATTCAGACACAGTCGTGTCCGATGGCACGCAGAGACAAAATTTGGTCATTCTGCACCCTTTGTCATCCAGAGGCGGCGGGCCCGATGACATGCGGAGACAAAATTTGGTCATTCCGCACCCCTTTGCCATTCAGACACAGTCGTGTCCGATGGTACGCAGAGACAAAATTTGGTCATTCTGCACCCTTTGTCATCCAGAGGCGGCGGGCCCGATGACATGCGGAGACAAAATTTGGTCATTCCGCACCCCTTTTCCATTCAGACACAGTCGTGTCCGATGGCGCGCTGAGACAAAATTTGGTCATTCTGCACCCGTTTGTCATCCAGAGGCGGCGGGCCCGATGACACGCGGAGATTTACATTATCTTCCGCACTCACAAGATCTGTCATACTGACTTTTGGGTCACGCTGACGGGCGGAAATACCCGAGTGGTTATCCGTATAAACATTCTTTTGCTATCTGTAAGACAGAACGCTTGATAGCATGCAGAGACTGACATCGTCTTCTGCACCTTTTGTTCCCTCGAGAACAACAAGTCATTTGCATGTGGAGATTTTATGGTCACCCGCGACTCTCGTCAATCGAGAGGAACGAAATTAGTGTCTTATCTTTACTTTCCTTTTATCTCCAATAAAAGACAAGTAAAGAGGGGCAACTGTCATACCCTAATTTCGTCCGGGGGCCTTTGCTTGATGACATGCGACCTTTTGTTTGGTCCTTGTAAGGTGCTTGGCACCCATCATTAGGCAATTTGTGAAATTCCAGGACATGCCGAAAAACAAAAAAATATTGATGCACAATCCGTAAGTTTCCGTGACACCCCGGAAATCAAATGGAAGCATCGTTGCATAATTAGTGAGGTTCCGTAACATTCCGTAGGTCAAAAAGGGGATGATTATGTAATCCGCAAGGTTCCGTAACATTACGGAAAGAAAACAAGTATCGTTACGAAATTCGTAAGTTTCCGTAACTTTACGAAAAAAGAATCACCAAAAAAGGCAGGGGGTGTACTTAGTAAAAATGGGGGTGCAAATAGCAACCAGGCCCACTTGGGCCCTCCAGAAGATTCCTCCAAAAGGCTGTTGCTTCTGGAGGAAGCAACCTGGCTCGCCTGGGCGAGCTGAGCTCGCCTGGGCGAGCTGGGCGGCAACCATCTCCCCTATTTTTGCTATAAATAGGGGAGGAAGTGAAGAAGAAAAGGGTTCAGCCCCTTAGGCACTTCCCTCTCTTTCGAATTTGCTTGGAAAAATTGTTTCCATGAAGAAAATCTAAGCCGAGGCGCTTCCGAAACGTTTCCGTAACGTTTTCCGTGAGGAATTTCGCAAAGGTTTCGACCGTTCTTCGACGTTCTTCATTCGTTCTTCATCGTTCTTCGATCTTCAACGGGTAAGTACCTCGAACCAAGCTTTTTGATTCATTCTATGTACCCATGGTGGTCCACATTGTGTTTCGTGTATTTTTATTCTCATTTCATTTACTTTTTATACCCCCTGTTGACGTGCTTAAGCCATTTTACTTAAGTCATTCCTCGCTTAACTTAAAAATAAAATAAATTTCCACCGAACGTTTGAATTGTATTATCCGTTAACTTCGGTTAAAATGAATTCCGACCGTTCGGTCGTGCCGTAACCACGTTGGAAATCAAAAAGAGGTAAAATAATAATATAATAATAAAAAATGTTTCTTAGTAAAATAAAGCGGAAAATCAATCGGACGTTTTCTCTTTGGGATTTCTCATTCTTAATCGAATTGACTAATAACTAAGGTGAAACTAAGGCTAAAATCAAACTCGCCTAGTCAAGCTCGTCCACAAAAATAGGTTTTTGAAGTTTGTCATTTCAATTTCTCACTAAGTAAAATGGATCATTTTCAAGGTCCAACGCCTTAAAATGATTGCCTCTTAAGTAAAAAAAAGAATCACTTGATAAGAAAGAACTACGTAGGTCTGATTTCCTCATCGCAAATTGAGGAATACGTAGGAGCAAAGGGAAACACCCTTGTCGACCACAAAAAAGGAAAAATATAAAAAGGGTATAAAAGACATAAAGACATAAAAAGGGAACATAAAAATCAAAGTCACGTTTGCACATTCGATTAAAGGCTTCCGTCCCTTGGGACGGACGTGTGGGGTGCTAATACCTTCCCCGTGCGCAAATACAACTCCCGAACCTTTTACTCAAAAGTTCGTAGATCGCGTCTTTTCCGTTATTTCCGACGTTTTCCTCAAATAAACGTTGGTGGCGACTCCGCACGTATTCCTTTCGTGGAACACGCATCCCGCGAATCTCGCGTCGCCCTCCCGCCAAAGGGTAGGTTGCGACAGTAGCTAAATCCCAAAGGAATAGAGGAGCAATGGGGAATAAGTGGAAATTAAGCACAAGTAGTAAACCCAAACCCTCTAATATCAACAAAATCAACCAAGGCTCCCAAATCAAGTTCTCATATCAAGACCTTATTTATTCAACTTCACTTCTTTTCTTCTTCTTCTTCCTTTTTTGAATAGTACAAAATTGCAGAATTTGCAGCAATTGAATTTTGTTTTTTTTCATTTTTCATTTTTTTTATTGAACAGTACGAAATTGAAGATTAAAGAAAGAACTAGACAATATATATATATATACATCAAGCGTGGCCAAAATAAAACATTAAGCATGGCCAAAAATCATATCTTCCAATGAAACATACCCCCCCCCCCCCCCCACACACACACACACTTATTCCCAACTTATTCCCAAAACAATTCCAAAGCTCCAAAATTCCTTAAGGGTAAGGTGATATCATGGTTTTTCACTTAAGGCTTGTAATGAACTTCAAAACAAAAAAAGGGGAAAATAGGCTCAAAGGGGCTATCAAAGGAATTAATTAAAGGTAAGTCCATTTGGCTAGAAGCTTATAAGAACGAAATTGCCTAAATCATTTCCAAATATGCATGTGAATTAGGAAGCATCAACAAGAATCAAGCCAAGGCTATTGTGGAAGCAATCAATGGGGCAAAACACACCAAAAGATTATGATGATGGATGGCTCGAATTCTCACAAAGGTAAACTTATCGCTTTCAAATTGAGCCTTCAAAACTATCATGACATGTAAAGGAAAAACAAGGATTTCAAGTCACAAAATGTCAAGAGACTTTTATTTTCAGAACAATTACCCATTACTTGAACATATCCTATAATTCAAAGACAAACATGCAAATTTAACACAACAAAACAAACAAAATTAAACTAGAACCCAACAAAACTAACAAAATTAAACTAATTTAACACAACTAACAAAACCAAAACCAAAGAACACTCCCCCCCCCCCCATACTTAAATCCTCAATGTAGCACAATTAAAAGATTAAAAGCAATTAAACCATCAAATAGAATCAAACAAATGTAATAAAATTAAAGAAGGATATAGGAAAAGAAAAACTCCCTAAGTCATGGTGGAAAAGAAGTAAGCTGAAGTAAGGAGATCTTTTGAGCAAGGACAACCCCCAATGTGTAATTGGATGCATCGCACATTAGCTCAAATGGGGCTGTCCAATCAGGTGCCTGAATGAGAGGGGTGGTAGTCAATGCTCTTTTGAGGCAATGAAAGGCGTCTTTGCATTTATCATTAAAGTCAAACTCCACCTCCTTTTGCAACAAGTTGGATAGTGGAAGGGCTACCTTGCTAAAATCTCTTATAAAGCGCCTGTACAAAGCGCTTGTAGAATCCTGCATGACCAAGAAAAAATCGCACCTCTCGCACGCAAGAGGGGTAAGGCAATTGTGAAATAACAGAAATTTTTACAGGATCTACTTCAATGCCCTTATTGGAAATAATGTGGCCTAAAACTATACCTTGCTCAACCATAAAATGACATTTTTCAAAATTTAGAACAAGGTTACTTTCAATGCATCTATTCAAAACCTTTTCCAGACTATCCAAACTGTGGCGTCCCCAAAATAATGACTGGTTTAATAGTAATGATTTAAGTAACAAAAACCATGGTAAATTTTTTTTCTTCTTTTTCTTTTTCATTTCTTTCTCTTTTCACAATAATTAGGTTCAGAAGGAAAATCCTCACTATAGAGTCCTGAATGGCCAGTTCACAACTCTATTCGGAGTCATTTCTTTCTTACCACTCGTAATCTCTAAACTATTTTGTTGTTTCAAAAGGAAGAGTATACCAGCCATTACTTCAGGTTGTCACGTGAAAATAATAAAATAAAATACGGTCGGTAAACTCTTTTGCAAATAAAGTTTGCTAATGCTTTCTTTTCAAATAACAAGGTTAAACATAAGTACATTCATCATTTAATAGCTGTCCAAAATATGGGAGTTTTACAAAATACATAGTGTCATCCAGAGCAAAGGTGTCCACAGTGGTGGCTTCAGCCACATGTATACAATCATCAAATTCCTATACAATAGGTCTACCCATACAAAAACAAAAGAGTAAACCTAACAGTCAGTCCTAGATACACCCACCCTCAAAAGTATATAAAACTAATCCAATGAGCTGTCTACTATGATAAAGAGCCTCCACTGATCGCCATCTCTCCAGGGCCACTATCCTCCGTAGAGTCTACCTCAGATGCCGACATGACGTCCTCGGGAGAATCCACCTCAGGGAGTGGGTCCTCATCACCCTCTAGAAAGTCAAGAGCATCCACAGCAGGCTCAGGAGGTAGCTCCTCAGGATCCTCCTCAGGGTCTTCCTCGGATGACGTCACCTCGATCACTTGGACTGGCTCCACGAGATGGTATGGTGTAGGCGTGGGTAGTATCCACTCCACAGTGCGCTAAAGCGTACGCGCGGGTTCATCTGGATGCACCAATGAAGTAGCCGTGAATCGAATCGTGCCCCGAAATCGGCACCTCACATTGCCTTAGAGGGTCTCCCAAGCTCCCTCTAGGCACTCCATCTCCACTCGGTCATGGATTAGTTGCGCCGCCATCACGATCTACAAGAAATAAAAGAAAGGGGTAGACTCTTTCACGAAAATCTAACTACGCCGCAACATAATGCGTCTCATAACCACTATATGCAAGTAAAAGGGGTATCTTTAGGCTTTTCATCTCTGATAATCGATTACACAGCCTTGGTAATCGATTACCAGAGACCAAACTCGAATTATACAGCTTCAGGACATGAAACCTGCAAAAATGCAATGTGTAATCGATTACACATAACTGGTAATCGATTACCAGTGGCATGTTCCTCTGTGTAATCGATTACACAGCCTGGTAATCGATTACCAGAGGCCTCCACAACATGCTGCCTTCATTTCTAAGCCTGGTAATCGATTACACCCCTTGGTAATCGATTACCAGAAGCCCTCCTAGCTTCCTGACCTCGTTTTCAAGCCTGGTAATCGATTACACTCCCTTGGTAATCGATTACCAGAGACCATCTTAGCCTCCTGTCTTCATTTTTAAGCCTTGTAATCGATTACCCACCCTTGGTAATCGATTACCAGAGGCCATATCCCTTATATCAATCAAAGTTCACAGCTGGCCAGCCACCACACAAGCCTCCTTGCTTTGTGGTCTTAGTTCCTTTTATCTGTTGACTGCCAAGAGCTTGCCTGCTTAGGTACATCATAGGTTCTCACTGACTGACTATGCCCGGGTTGGGTCGGGATTGGTCAAGCTTGGTTTTGGGCAATAGCACCCCACCTGACATCCCCAAGGTCTCCTGACCCCCGCGACATATCTCCAGGTACCACTCTGTGGTCAACGAATAAAAGCAGGAAGTTTCACCCTTCTACACTTCCTCATTTCAAGCTTGTAGGATTATGGGGTACCCATCACATGTGGTACTAGGTGGCGGTCGGGCGATGGTGCAAAACGATTCTCCACATCCACAAATCACGTATAACCCACCATCCCCTGTTGCCCACCTCCAACTGAGCTCACGCACTCCCACGTAGCCCTTATCCTCGTTCCTCTCAACGTCGGGTCCCCATAAATCCTCCCAAGCTTCCACAAAATCCAGGTAATTCCACATCCAATCATCATGGACTAACAAAACCAAGCAAAACAGGGCAAAGGCAGAAAACTCTGCCCAAAACACAACTCAAAATCACAGCTTTTCACATACAAATACCCCAGTAACATTTCCTTCGTTCCAATTCGTTAACCGTTGGATCAACTCGAATATTTTACTGGAAGTCTCTAGTACATAAGTCTACATTTTGACCGTTGGGATCTGCTAGAAAATGTCCAGAAACCCATATGTACTACCCTTTTCACAACCAGCCATACACAAGTATTTTTCTGCACTTATACAAAATTCTGCTGCACATTTCAACAGCAAAATTCTGCATAAAGTGCAGATTTCGAAAACCACTCTTTCCCTCATTCAATTTTGCCCAAATTGAATCCTACAAGTCCCAAATCATGTACCAATCATGTCTAAACCAAGGACAAGCTTCAGACCAAAGCAACACAAAATCTAGGTATCCAAAACCCCTCAATTTAATGGATTTTCAAGGTTTGAGAAGTGAAATTGAGAATGAGGTAAATTTGGAGCAAACTCTCACCGTTTACAAAAATTCCGGGTAGAAATTTCCAGGATGTCACACAAACAAACATCAAAAGAGGATCCATATACAGTGAAATCATCCATAAACACCTCGATGCAATTTTCTAAAAAATCACTAAAAATACTAATCATGCACCACTAGAAGATACCAGGGGCATTGCACAGGCCGAAAGGCATCCTCCTGTAGGCAAAAGTGCCAAAGGGACATGTGAATATGGTCTTTTCTTGATCCTTAGGAACAATAGTGATTTGCATATAACCAGAAAAACCATCAAGGAAACAGTAGTGAGATTTACCTGTCAGGCGTTCAAGCATCTGGTCAATGAATGGCAGGGGAAAATGGTCCTTTTTGGTAACCTGGTTTAGCCTCCTATAGTCGATGCAGACTCTCCAACTGTTCTGCACCCGAGTAGGAATCAGCTCCTCCTTCTCATTTTTTATCACGGTGAGGCCGATTTTCTTTGGAACTACCTGGACGGGACTCACCCATTGGCTGTCGGAGATAGGATAAATGATTCCAGCTTGCAAAAGCTTGGTAACCTCCTTCTTCACTACATCAAGAATCACCGGGTTGAGTCTTCTCTGTGGTTGTCTTACTGGTTTAGCCCCATCTTCTAAATTTATTTGATGCATACGTGTGGATGGGCTAATACCACAAATGTCCGCCAGGGTCCAGCCTATAGCCTTCTTATGCTTCTTGAGAACTGATAACAGTTTCTCCTCTTACTCATCAACAATGGAGGCAGATATAATTACTGGAAAACTTTTGCTATCATCCAAGTAAGCATATTTTAAATTTGATGGTAGAGGCTTCAATTTTGGTGTGGATGGCTGGATAGTGGTAGAAAGAGATGGTTTCTCAGCCTGTACCTCATAAAGAAAGTCAGAGGTATGTGTACTTCCTGAAACATGGTTAGTTCTATCTGACTCTATAAAATCAATCTCAAGAGGTAAAACATCAGCAGACATGTAATCAATATCAAATTTAGATTCACTCTCAGCATTAAATTCAGACATATGATCAAGTACAAATTCAGATTCAATGCATGAAGAGTGACAGACATGCAGATTAGAATGAAGATCAGTCATGTATTCATCAACAATATGGTCAATTATTTCAACACGAAATACATAAAGATCTTCAGATGGGTGTTTCGTAGCATCAAGAATATTAAAATGAACAGTTATATCACCAAACTCCATAGATAGTGTGCCTGCATATACATCTATCTTAGTTCTAGCAATTTTCATAAAAGGTCTACCTAGAATGATGGGAACTGATCATTTAGAAAATCCCTCCTCCATATTTAAAATATAAAAATCAACAGGGAAAATCAGCTCACCAACTCTAACTAAGACATCCTCTATGAAACCAGCAGGATAGGCAACACTTCTATTAGCTAAATGAATTACTACATCAGTTGACTGCAAAGGACCTAGAGATAGAGAATTAAAAATAGACAAAGGCATAACACTAACAGAAGCTCCTAAATCTAGCATGGCATTGTCAAACTTATTGTTCCCTATAATACAAGGTATGGAGAATGTACCTGGATCTTTACATTTTTCAGGGATTTGGGGAACAAATTTACCAATCAATGCGGAGGCATTTCTGCCCATACTAATTCTTTCACTTCCTTTAAGCTTCCGCTTATTAGTGCACAGCTCCTTCAAGAATTTAGCATATCTTGGAATTTGCTTTATTGCATCTAGCAGAGGTATGTTTACCTCTACTTTCCTAAATGTTTCCAAGATCTCCTTCTCTGCCTCTTCCATTTTTTTGTTGGAAATTGCTCTTGGAGGGAATGGAAGAGGGATAAGTTGCTTCTCTTTAGATTCACCTGCATAGAAATTGTTAGGTAACTTACTCTTTAAATTTTTGTCATCATCTTTTTTTGGAGTAGAGTGAGGTTGGGCAAGTTCATTGGCGAATGAGGAAGATGCTACTGGTTGAGGTCTTTGACACTGTTTTCCTGACCTCAATGTAATGACACTCATATTTTTGGGATTTTGGACAGATTGAGAGGTAAGCTATCAGAATTTTGGGACTGTTGTTGATTTAACTGTGTAGCCAACTGTCCCATCTGATTAGTTAAGCTCTGAATGGAGGCTTTGGTCTCTTGCTGAAACTGCATGTTTTGCATAGTCATTTGCCTCACAAGTTCTTCAAGGGAAGGTTGCGGAGGGGCCACAACTATTTGTTGTTTCTGGGGCTGTTGTTGTTGTTGTTGGATTGGTGGAGGAACATATGGTCTTCTTGGGCCAACAGCATTTTGAAAATAAGGTTGTTGTTGTGAAGGATTTGACCATATAAGGTTGGGATGATTCCTCCATCCGGGATTGTACCTATTGTTGGAGAGGTCATAGTTATTCTGTTGTGGCTGATTTTGCTGCTGAGGTTAAGGAGGTTTGTTGTAGATGTTTACAGCATAAGCTTCAGGCTGTACAATTGCTTCAGATTGTTGCATAGAAGGGAAAAGGTCTGTGTGGTGGTCGGCAGAGGAGCATAAACCATAGAGTCTGGCGACAGGTGCAGATTTTTGATTCATGGCCAGTTGGGTTACCAGGTTAACCAAGGCATCTAGTTTACCTTCAAGCTTCTTAGTCTCACCTGATGAATTCGTGGCTACTTCACGCACTCCTCTAATGACAATAGCATCACTTTTGGCACTAAATTTCTGGGAGTTTGAAGCCATCTTTTCAATTAAATTTCTGGCTTCAATAGGGGTCATGTCTCCAAGGGTTCCACCACTGGCAGCATCTATCATACTTCTCTCCATGTTGCTGAGTCCTTCATAAAAATATTGGAGAAGAAGCTGCTCTGAAATCTGGTGGTAAGGGCAACTGGCACATAATTTTTTAAATCTCTCTCAGTATTCATATAGGCTCTCTCCACTGAGTTGTCTAATACTTGAAATATCCTTTCTGATGGTCGTGGTCCTAGAAGCAGGGAAAAAATTTTCTAAGAATACTCTCTTGAGGTCATCGCAGCTCGTGATGGACCTTGGAGCTAGGTAATATAGCCAGTCCTTTGCCACTCTCTCTAAAGAATGAGGAAAGGCCTTCAGAAATATATGATCCTCCTGGACATCAGGTGGTTTCATGGTGGAGCAGACAATATGGAATTCTTTTAGATCCTTGTGTGGGTCTTCACCTACAAGGCCATGAAACTTTGGAAGCAAATGGATCAGTCCAGTTTTAAGAACATATGGGACATCCTCATTAGGGTATTGGATGAACAAGCTTTCGTAGGTGAAATCAGGTGCAGCCAATTCCCTTAGAGTTCTCTCACGAGGTGGAGGATGTGCCATGTTCTCAGAATATTCAAAATCAGAATGTTCAAAATTATAATGCTCAAAATCACCAATATCAGAATGCTCAAGATGCTCAAAAGGTACTAAATGATGTCTAACTAATCGATGAAATGTCCTATCTATCTCAAGACCAAAGGGTTGTAAGTCAGATGGATTTCCTCTAGTCATACACTAAATTCAGCATGCACAACTAGTTGCCTTCTTATGCAAGTAACAGTGTAGGTTTGAACTACAACTACCATTAAATGATATCCAAATGACTTGAAATTTTGTGAGAAACCTTATAAAATGATGAGAAGTTAGCACAAAAAATTTTAAATGACAATTCGAAGTCTAACTAGATAAGCTAAAAATGATAAGTTAAGAAAAATAAGAGAATAATACTTGAAAAATAAAAAACTTTTTACAGAATCACTTTTGTTGGACGATGGAGACCTCAGCTGGCTTATGGCCAGCTTCTATGGCGTAGGAAATTTTTTTCTACCCCAAATACATATATAATAATTGCGATTCTGATAACCGGAGCAAAAGTTATGGCCGTTTGAAGTTTTGACAAAAATCAAATTTGCTACTTTTTTGGAACTTTCAAATCTGACCAAACTAAAGGCTCTAGCTATTTTTCCCACAAAATATAGATTAAAATAAGTTACCACAAAAAAATTCAGCCAAAAATAACAACTCTAGCTACTAAAACAAAAAATCCCAAATAATTCAGCAATGGTGGTCGCTAAAATCCGTCGCAAAACACTATTCACAGCAAAATACCCAAAACTGAAACAGGGGAAGCGCTTAAAAGAAAAACTAAAACAGAACACACACTAAACAAAATACCAAGACACTAAACAACACTAACACACACACTAACACAACACTAACAATTAAACATAAAACACGAAAGAATTAAACACTAACACGATACTAGCTATTATGAACCTTTGGACACTGCTCCCCAGCAACGGCGCCAAATTTGATCGAGGCCGTACCCGAATCAAATAAATATTAAAATGTATTAACTAGGAAGTGATCCTAGGTCGTTTCCCAATGAGCAATGATAAACCAAATGTTCATAACAGATAATAGGAAATAGTAACAAATTGGGGGGGGGGGGGGGGTTGTTTGCTTTTGTAAATTAAACAGCGAGTAAAATTTAATTAGAAAATATCATAATTAAAATACGTTTCTTCCCCTTGATTCACAAGCACTTCTTATCCTAGGTTGCGAGAATTTATCCTTATTCAGTTCAACCACTTAATCCAACCCTAAATTAAATTACTAAGTGAAATTCAACATAAGGCATTTATTATGTGATTAAGCATCACATACACCAATTACTCATAAACAATCATTAAGCATGAACGTAAATTAAGCGCAGAGACAATTAATCGAGCACTAAGCATGCATGAATTAATAGCAACAAATTAAGAGTAATTAGTGAAGAGGAAAAACTGAACAGAATTTAACAGTAATAATAGAACCTCAAAGAGAACTGTGCTTGATCCTCAAGAGGAAACAACGCTGCGGACTTAGTCTTCCATTAATCAAATAGAGAACGAAATTCTATTGATAAAACTAAAAGTCTGAACTGGAATTGTAAAAAATGAAAATAAAAGAGAGCGAGAAGAGAGACTCAAACTAAAAATGAAAAATAGAAGAGAGAGAGAGAGAAGAGAGTGAGAGCTAAACTAGAACCTTGGTGCTGTTATATAGTTTTTCAGCCCCAAAGCTTACAAATCTGTTTTAAATCCAAGCCCATAAGTAAAATCAAATCAAATTTAGATAAGATAAGATAAGATCTAGATGAAATAATATCTAGATGAGATCAAATCTAAATAACATCTAGATAAGATAAGATCTAATTTTGTAGAATAAATTAGTCTGCCCTCTTCAAGTCCAAGCCCAATTCTGGATTCAAGTCCAAGCCCAATTCTAGATTCAAGCCCAATGCTTCATTAATTCCTGAAATTAGATTAAAAAATCAAATTAGCTTAATGGGCCCAAATAATAAAACTGCCTAATTAATTTGACAATTAAGATTAATCAGTACTTAAAATAGTGCAAAAAGGATTAAGAAATAGGAGAAAATAATGGCACATCAACAGGTATCAACCACACGATACAAAATTGCAAGGGTGAGTTCATTATAAAAAGAACCAATACCAATTCCAAATGACCACAATTAGCAAGGAACATAAGCAAACATTATGAGCTTACACAATATTCATTATTCAACACTCACACCCAACAATTATTCATCATCCACATCCAACAATTACTCATCATCCATCCATGGATCCAATCAAGACTGCACAAAATGATGCATGCACCTGACTCAACACTCAGATGCAATGTGGTACGTACCAACAACCAAATCTCAGGAAATAGCCTAAGCGTGTCCACACAACACTCTCACTTAGAGAACCATGCAGTGTTCGTCGAGACCACCTGGTTGTGCACGTAACTGCCCCCCTCCCATAGGTGATCAGCCTGGGAGCCCAAAGGAGTTCCCTGCCAGGTGATAAGCCCCCTCAGTACAAAGTACACTCTGCCATAATTACTCTATTTCCTGTGTCGTATGAGCTATGAACATGGCCAAAAGCAAGTTCCAAAGACCATGGACCAATTAAAGCGCCTAAGCATCCCCTCAGAAATCCTTAGATTCTTTAACCACGCTAATCACCCACGTCTGGGCCATCCGACAAGGTCAGTGCACTTGACCCCCCATGACATACAGTCCATACGACGTATGAACGTGGCCCAAAGCAAGTGCCAAAGACCCTGGAAGGTTAGTGCACTTCACCCCCCATGAACATACACAACATGCACATGCCAGTGCATTTCCAACATCAATTAACATTCCATTTTCACATCATTCTTAACATAGACATCATCTGGTCTCAATGACGTTATCAACAACAACAACAACCTCATTTCATATTCACATAATCATCAACAATACCATCAATTCATGTTGACATAGTCTTTATTAACAACGTCATCTCAAATCAATATCATCATAATTGTAATATCACTACATATCAAATAAAATCCTTAATAGCAACATCAACAACAAATCGCATTCTGCACACACACACACAATATCATTCATCACAATATATATATATATATATATATATATATATATATATATATATATATATATATATATATATATATATATATATATCGCATCCCATTCGTCAAAATATAGTTTTTCCTGAAAAACCAGCATGCATATCAATAACAATTTCATTGCATCCCATTAGTTAAAAACATCGTTTTCTATAAAAGAAAAAATCAGCATGCAATAGGGACAGGTAGTTATCCTCATAGCTAGGTTCCCTGACCCTAACTATGGTGTTAAAACGGTAAATTTTATAATAAACTCCCCTCACCTATTATGAGCTACCCACGGGTTCCTCATCACGTCACATGAAGATTTCTTTTTCGTCTCCACTCGTCGGTTCCACATAAGCCTATACCATGCCAAAACGAAGGAGACTTAATACAGATTTCAGAAAACAATGCTAATAACAATGCTCTGGGTCAAACACCCACGTCACTACATAAAAGTGCTGAGAGCATTTCGAGTTTTACAAAGGGATATCATTTGAAAATTCTGACCACGCCAATGTGACCGAGGTTCAATGTAGGTTACGAAAATAACATGCATTTCATGAAAAGATAATGTTTACAAAGTCTCTTTGCTCTAGGATTTTTCAAAGGAAGTGTAAAACATGCAATGGCGGTTCCAAAGTCAGAAAAGATGCAAGGGTAAGATGAAACTAACAAGAAACAAGCGTAGAACCATAGTTACCTTAAAGGAAAATGAAAGGTTGGATTAGGGTTTCATTCTCTACCGAACCCACAAGCCAAGTTGGAAGATTCCGCTTCGGTAGAGGGGTTCCTCTCGGTGTAGGGTTTCAACGAAGAACAACGGTGGTTTGTGGTGGCTAATGGTGGTTGTGGGTGATGGAGAAAGAGCTTGGAACATTGGAAATGGTTTTGGAAGAAAGAAGAAGAATAAAATGGCATTTTTCCTAAGCTACTTGGACTACAAGGCTCAAAATGCACCAGTGAGCAATGCTCTTGGAACGGATACATCGCGCATACTCCAGATATCTCCTCGAAGATCCCAACGGTCAGATCATGGACAAGTGTCTCCTAAAGCTGCAGACCCAATTTCCAGAAGATCCAACGGTTAACGGAGGCTGGAAAGCATTTTTACCGAGACAGCTTCATGTGGCTTCCTTGAGAAGCTTCATTAAGAGGCTTCCTCGAGAAGCTTCCTCATGGCTTCTTTGAGAAGCTTTCTCAAGAGGCTTCTTTGAGAAGCTAACACTTTAACTACTAACACCATTTTGATAACTAAACTCACCTCCTTGAAAATAATTACGGATAAAATAACACAACAAATAATCAAACATCAAACATAATTACTAAATATATATAGATATATATATCAGGGTGTTACAGCCGTCCCTTGTGACGGACGCGTGGGGTACTAATACCTTCCTCGTACGTAAAAACAACTCCCAAACCTTTCACACTTAAAGTTTGTAAACCACACCTTTTCTGGTTTTTCTAGCGTTTTCCTCAAATAAACGTTGGTGGCGACTCCACACATTTTCCTTTCTTGGAAGACGCACATGTGAGCCCCGCGTCGCCCTCCCACCGAAGGGTAGGTTGCGACAGTTGGCGACTCCACTGGAGACTGTTTTTAGAGAGTTAGGCCTATTAATCTTTTGTGGAATTGTGTTTTCCCTTTCATCGGTTTCCCTTTTCCTTTATGTTCTTGTATAAACTTCTTCGATGCTTTAAAGTGTGTTTTAATGTATGCATGAGATAAATATGTATTCATTTGATGCACACAACACCAACACCTTTTTGCACACACGGTGAGTTGAAAAGGGGCCCTATACCTGGGTCCGTGGGAACATAAGGGGTGGAGGTGAATCTGTGGTCATGTTGGGTCTTCGACTTGCTTGATAACAGTGAACCCTCATCTAGAGTTTTTCTCTTTGATAACATATTGTTGCTGGTAGTCCCTACTACCGCAATATGTTTGTCGAAGGGGATGATACCTCTAGAAATCATCAAGAGAGATATGACCACCTTGGGAATTATCACTAAAAGCCTTTTAGTTCCTCCCATTTAGGCCCCTAAAATAGGGGCACAAAGCGAACACGCTGCGTGCCTTTTAAACACTGCCATGCATATTTGTGGATATTGCCATGCTGTGTACCTCCCCCTGTTGCGCTTTTGCCCGTCTGCATCATGTCGTCACACACGCATTGTATGTTGGTCTCGTCTTCTATCACGGGAAGCCGGAAGGTCCTATCACCTTCTTAACTGCACACATGGGGCACTGTGCCCCCAAATGCGCAAGTAAGAAGAGATGATTTTTCGAGCTCTCATGTCCATAAATGTATTCATATCATGCATCTCTTCTACTTTAATATTTTTGTAAGAATTTTATGGTTTAGGTTTCAGCCACAAAAAATAACAAGACAAAACTCAAAGGAACCTAAACTCAACACAATTCATGGTTCAAGAACAAGAACAAAAAATTTGAACCATAGAAAATCAAATCTAGCTTCTATAGCAAGTTTAATCGGTGGAAACTCTAAAGAATCATGTTAACAACATTTAGCACAAGACATGTGAGGAGATACATGGAGAAAAATGAAGAAACAACAATGGAAGAGAAGGTAAAGCAAAAAAATTAATGGAGGTTTAAGGAAAACCTACTTGAAACTCTTGTGCTCTGATTACCACTTGATGGAAGCTTGCTTGTGGGGCTTCTATGGAGGCTGGATCTTTGAGCTTCAATGAGGTCCTTTAATGGTGGTTTTCCACCATGGAGATGCAGCGGAAGACAAAGGAGAAGAGGTGAGAGGAGGCACCATCCACTAGGGAATAAGCCATGGAAGAAGGAGCTTCACCAAGATGAGCCTTGGATAAGAAGCTTGGAGAGGATGCTTCAATGGAGGAAAAGAAAGAGGGAGAGAAAGAGAGAGGGGGGAGCACGAAATTGAAGGAAGAAAAAGGGAGAGAAGTTGAACTTTGAGTTGTGTCTCACAAGACTCCCATTCATCAAAGTTACAACAAGTGTTACACATTCTTCTATTTATAGACTAGAGGCCTGTTTGGATACAAGCCATAAGCTCTTTTGAGAGCTTCTCTTTTCTTAAGAAAACTTCCTTGAGAAGCTTCTTTGAGAAAACTTCCTTGAGAAGCTAGAGTTTAGCTACACACACCCATCTAAAAACTAAGCTCACCTCCTTGAGAAGCTAGAGCTTAGCTACACACACCCATCTAAAAACTAAGCTCACCTCCTTGACAAAATACATGAAAATACAAAAAAAAAAGTCCCTACTACAAAGACTACCCAAAATGCCCTCAAATACAAGGCTAAAACCCTATACTACAAGAATGGCCAAAATACATGGCCCAAAAGAAGGAAAAACCTATTCTAATATTTACATAGATAAGCGGGCTCATACTTAGCCCATGGGCCCGAAATCTACCCTAAGGCTCATAAGAACCCTAGGGCCTTCCCTTGAATCTCTAGCCCAATTTACTTGGAGTCTTCTATCCAATGCCCTTACGAGGTAGGATTGCATAATTCTCACCCATCGATGTTTTTAAACAAAAAAAGGGGGGACAAACCCTGGGAGTACTACTCGTCATCGCCTTCAGAGTACTACTCGTCCTCGCCTTCAGAGGGCTGCACGCCCTCCCCTTCAAAGGACTACACGTCCTCCCCTTTAGAGGACTACACGTCCTCACCTTTAGAGGACTACACGTCCTGACCTTTAGAGAACTACACGTCCTTGCCTTCATTGGGCTACACACCCTCCCCTTCAAAGGGCTTCACGTCCTCGCCATCAGAGGACTACACGTCCTCACCTTCAGTGGACTACACATCCTCACCTTCAAAGAACTGCATGTTCTCCCATTCAGAGGACTACACGCCCTCGCCTTCAGAGGGCTGCACGTTCCCACCTTCAGAGGGCTGCACGTCCTCGCCTTTAGAGGGCTACACATTCTCACCTTCAGAGGACTACACGCCCTCGCCTTCAGAGGGCTACACGCCCTCCCCTTCAGAGGGCTACACGTGCTCACCTTTAGAGGGCTACATGTCCTCGCCTTCAGAGGACTACACGTCCTCGCCTTCAGAGGGCTACACGCCCTCTCCTTCAGAGGGCTACACGCGCTCACCTTTAGAGGGCTACATGTCCTCGCCTTCAGAGGACTACACATCCTCGCCTTCAGAGGACTACACGTCCTCGCCTTTAGAAGGCTGCACCTCCTAGCCTTCAGAGGGCTGCATGCCCTCGCCTTCAGAGCACTACATGTCCTCGCCTTTAGAGGGCTACACGCCCTCACCTTCAGAGGGCTACACGCTCTTGCCTTCAGAGGGCTACACGTCCTCGCCTTCAGAGGACTACACGCCCTCGCCTACAGAGGACTACACGTCCTCGCTTTCAGAGGGCTTCACGCCCTCACCTTCAGAGGGCTACACGCCCTCGCCTTCAGAGGACTACATGTCCTCGCCTTCAGAGGACTACACGCCCTCGCCTTTAGAGTACTACTCATCCTTGCCTTCAGAGGGCTGCACGTCCTCGCCTTCAGAGGGCTGCACGCCTTCCCCTTCAAAGGACTACACGTCCTCCCCTTCAGAGGACTACACGTTCTCACCTTCAGAGGACTACACGTCCTTGCCTTCATTGGGCTACACGCCCTCCCCTTCAGAGGGCTACACGTCCTCGCCATCAGAGGACAACATCGTCAGCTTCTTCTTCTCCGATGATGTTAGGAGTCATTTGTAATGATAAAAGACTAACATAAGTGTCCATGTATGAATCATCATCTTCTACATTAACACCAATTGTTTTCCCGAGTAGAACCACGCACCACCTTTCTTCACAAGGGTCTTGCACATAAAATACCTGTTTAGCTTGTTCTGCCATGATGAAAGGGTCATTGTGGTAAGCTAGTTTCTTTAGGTCTACCAACGTAAATCCTACATCATTGGTCCACACACCGGTGTTGTTGTTAACCCATTTACATTTGAAAACACATACGGTAAATTTGACATAGTTAAGCTCCCAAATTTCATCAATGAACCCAAAGTAAGGGATGGAAGCTACACATGGATTGTCATCATGCACACTTGCAAAGTGTTGAGATTCAGCCCTTAAGGTGACCCCGCTGTTTTGCATTGTACTTTTGTCGTCTTGTGCTTTTGTGAAAAAGGAATACTTGTTTATGTCGTATCCTTGACAAGTTATAACATTTCTTTTAGGCCCATCTACTAGATTTCTTAATGTTTCTGAAGCATTTTCATCAGCAAAAATTGTATCTTTAAACCAATCAAAGAAAGTCTTGTTATGCTTTTTCAACACCCAGTTCTTTAACATTTTTGGATTATTTTGTTAGACTAAAGCTTCATGTTGAAGTATGTATGGCAAAACTTCATTATTGTTGTTCAACACATACAAGCTCACTTGTAAAAAATCTTCTACACTTGGAGTGATAACATGCAGTCCTCTTGAACCCTTACTGCCCACTCTGTCGTCATGGCGAGACTCAAGAAGGCCAACAGGTTTAGCCTTTTCAATGTACTCTAAACAAAATTCAATGGCTTCTTCTGCAATGTACCTTTCAACAATAGATGCTTCTGGACAATGTAGATTCTTGGTATACCCTTTTAAGATCTTCATGTATCGCTCAACCGAGTACATCCACCATAAATAAACAGGACCACAACATTTGATTTCTCTGACTAGATGAACAATTAAGTGAATCATGATGTCAAAGGAAGCAGGAGGAAAATACATCTCCAACTGGCACAGTATAATTGCGGCCTCATTTTCCAGGTCATCAAACTTGATAGGATCAAGGACTTTGCTACATATGGCATTGAAGAAAAAGCACAGGCGAGTTATGGCTAACTTGACTTTGTTAGGCAAAATGTCTCGTATAGCCATGGCTAACAATTGTTGCATCAACACGTGACAATCATGAGACTTTAACCCTACCAGCTTAAGCTCCTTCAACTACACAAGCCTCTTAATATTTGAAGAGTATCCTTGTGGGACTTTGACCCAGCGCAGACACTGACAAAAATTGATCTTCTCCTTTCTGGACAAAGTATGACAAGCTAGAGGCAAGTATATTTTTTTGCCATCAGATCTTGGATGCAACTGCGATCGTATACCCATGTCAACTAGATCTTGACGGGTATTCAGACCATCTTTCATCTTGCCTTGAATGTTAAGGAGCGTCCCAATGACCAAGGTTATCAATACCGAGAGTCTACACAGACTCGTGAGAGTTTCTACGAGTCAACTCGTAGACTCGTAAGAGTCTACTTCGTAAAAAAAAATATATGAATGATAAGTAAATATATTCAAAATGCACCAATTTGCAAACAAATGACAATAAGCTCATAGTTCATACTTCATATTAGTCTATTACAAAACACAACAACTGATCCTACAATGTTGGAGTTGGATCAATCTTGTTACTGAAATTCAACAGAATTATACTTTTCATATCTGAGGAGATGGAAAATGAAAAAGAGAAGATAAAATGAAACTTTAATAACACCAAGAAAAGGTATAATTTTTTAACTTTCTCAGATTTAAAATTTGCTTGTGTATTATTTTGACTTTTAACTATTTCTAATATAGCATATTTGATATCTATTTTAAGCTTTTGATCTAGATAATTTAATTTTCGTGGAACCTAATGATGATGCACAATCTGAGGAAGACCTTGATGATGACGATGGAGATGGAGATGGTGATGAAAGTGATGATATTCATGGAGATGATCCTATTAGAGGATTGGACATGCTTCTTTGAAAACATTTGTGCTTTTTTTAATTATTTAAATGCTTTAATTTTGAACACTTATGCATGGTTGTCAAACTCTAGAGTCAACTCGTAAACTCTTACGAGTTTACTCGAGTCCACTCCGAGTCCACGAGTCTGCTCAAAAACGAGTTTGCTTCCGAGTTAACACGTGGGACTGAAGTAAACTCTTAAACTCATAAGAGTCTACGAGTTGACTCTAGAGTTTAACAACCATACCAATGACACTATCACATACATTTTTCTCCACATGCATAACATCAATACAATGTCAAATATCTAGATCAGACTAGTACAAAAGATCAAAGAAAATGGACCTCTTCTTCCATATGCAAGTCTTACTTTTATCCTTCCTTTGGGTCTTTCCAAATACAGTATTCAGGTGTTCAAGCCGTTGGAAGACCTGCTCACCAGTCAACGGTATCGGCGCAGTTTCATGCTCGTGACTTCCATTAAATGCTTTTTTCAATCGCCTGTAAAGGTGATGAGGTTTTAGAAAACGACGATGCCTAGTGTAAACTATTTTTCTACCATGTTTTAGTTGTATGTAGCTTGTGTCTTCTTCACAGATGGGACATGCATGATGACCCTTAACACTGTAACCGCTGAGATTCCCATATCCTGGAAAGTCATTAATGGTGCAAAAAAGCATTACACGCATTTGAAAAGTCTCCTCGTGAAACCCATCAAACACTAAACCCCCCTTGTCCCAGAACTTTCTCAGGTCTTCAATCAACAGACTTAGATAAAAATCAATGTCATTTCCTGGCTATCTTGGGCCCGATATCATTATAGACAACATCATGTATTTTTGCTTCAAGCACAACCAAGGAGGCAAATTGTAAATTACTAGTAGAATTGGCCATGAACTATGTTGAGTGCTTAAATTGCCATATGGATTCATTCCATCACTGGCTAGTCCAAGCCTAAGATTTCTTTCCTCTTTACCGAAATCTGGATACAAACCATTAATCTTCTTCCACTGGGAGCAATCAGCCGGATGACGGACCATTCCATCAAAGTTTCTCCCATTTGCATGCCAGATAAGGTCTTTTGTGTCGTCTCCATTAGCAAAAAGATGCTTAAACCTTGGAATGATGGGAAGATACCATAGCACCTTCCCTAGAGGGCCCTTCTTTGAGTTTTCATCAGAACTGTAGTCCTTATCATCCTTCACTTTGTACCGCGACACCCCACACCTAGGGCATTTGGACATTTCTTCCAATTCATGTCTGTACAGTATGCAATCATTCGGGCAAGCATGGATCTTCTGATACTCCATACCCATTGGACACAGTATCTTCTTGGCCTGATAGTAACTTTTAGGCAACATGTTTTCCTTTGGAAGTAGATTGTGCACTACTTGAAGCAGTGAAGTAAAGCTTTTGTCACTCCACTCATATCTTGCCTTGACATTAACCAGACTTAACACCACCGACAATAGCGTCAAGGACTTCTTGCACCCCGTATACAAAGGCTTCTTTGAATCACTTTGTAATCCTTCATACATAGGGGCATGTGCTTGATGGAAAGACTCTTGTCCAAGGTCACGAATCATATCCTCCAAGCGATCTCCTATTTCTACATCAAACGGTTTAGATTGGGACCCACTCTGCATGTCTGTCAATTCACCATGCCATATCCTCGTCGTGTAATTCTTCTTAATCTCATCACACGATAGATGTTCCTGTATGTCGTCCAGTATTTGTCATCTTCCGTTTAAACAATTGATGCAAGGAAAATAATATTTCTGTCTTCATCCAGTCGACCTCTTTCTGAAGCAAATTGCAAGAACTGCTCGACGCCTTCCTCATATTCTGGGCTGATGCAACTTTCATTCATCCAACTTTGATCCATCTAAGTAATAACTCTGTGATACTCACAAAGTTATTCGATGCATGAAAATCTCACTTTTTTATTATAGGTGTGGCCCTATCCCATTCAGGAAGACCGTCTTTTATGGTAGCTTCATACGTCAGGGTTAATTCTATTTTGTTAAATTTGACAAAATTTTGGCAGCATTTTGCATTGGTCTCCAAGTACACGACATGAAATCGGTGAAATTAATTTCCCGATAATCAAGTATGCACTCAGAGAACAACTAGAAATGCATTGTACCGAAATTTCATCAAATTTAACAAAATAATGTTAACCTTAACGCATGAATCTACCATAAAAATATCAGTCTCCCCAAAATTTCCAAACGGACAATTCAAGATTGAATACAATGATTAATGCAAACTGTCTGCAAGAATCATTGCATTCAGTCTCAAACGGGAATCTAAGGTGCACTCATCATGAAGACAATTTGTATAGCATATATCAGTTGTCATTAATGGCAGTGAACAAGTAATAAAAATGAAAGCAAGAATCCAACAAATAAATCAATGACCACCTACATCAATCATCATTTCGAAAAACAGATATCAATATGTGACAATGAGTAGGCTTAAAGTATGAGTGATGGGACATTCTCTACAAAGTTTACTTATGATCTTTTAGGTTGTCCATATATCCAAACTTACATCATAGGCCCAATGTTTGTAATATGGATTTGCCTACATGGGTGGAGCTGAATATCACTTTAAAGGGTGTTATGGGGGTTCTATGGATTGGCATGTTTGTTTTATTGAAGGGGGCTGAATATAAATTTAAAGGGTGGTATGACTCATGTTATTTTTTATATACATTGGCACAGTATAATGGATACAATTAGTGACCCCAAAGCTAATTTTTCTGAGCTTCGGTCTATTATTTCTGAGTGCAGATCCCTACAATTAGCCAAGTGCAATGCATACAAACTACACAATTCTTTACTGGCATAAATAATGATTCCCTCTAACTAACAACATGTGTAGCAGTCTACCAGTTCAAATTAAATTGCCACATAGCCAATGCAAGAAAAGACTGAAGGTTACAAGGCTTACTTTTGCTTTTCAAGCAAAGACTGGTTGTGGCTAGTCTTGTACTGATGCTGGCTTATACTGAACAACAGTGGGTTACAATGCTGCAGTAAAAACACAGAATACAGCTTTTCATCACAAAGACAAAACAACATAAATCAATCATAGCTAATAATCTCGACAATAAAAAACAATTAAGATACAATCAGAATTTTTCTTAACTAAGTATTTTTCTAACTTTGCCTTGTTTACATGCATTGTCCTCTTGTGAATACAGCCACTAAGTCAATGGGAATCTCAGCTAAACAACAAAGAACATAAATTGCTTCATTTGTATCATATAGCTCAGAGCCAAGAAGGTTTAGTGAAGGCAGCTTTGGTAATGGTCTGTCCAATGAAGAATCAATATTGACAGAAGCTAGCCTGGTATTTGGGTGTTGATCGGTCCTGAAATTCTGAATAGTATGGGTGGGATTTGGGTTCTTTGGCCTAGCCAGGTAGCTAGCCTAGTTTTAGCACTAGTGTCAATGCAATGCAATGCAAATGAAAAGCCCTTGACTAGCTTTTAGGTTTGAAGTGCATCTATGTATCTTTCATGATGTACTCTAAGTACTTTTTCTAGCCTTATGTAGTATGTACTCAAAGTGTAAATATAAACATTTCCCTTCATACCAGCAAGTGAAGCAACCAATTGACACAACTGATACAAGCTAGTATGTCATATGTAGTATGTACTTTTCTAGCCTTTTGTAACTTTTTTTAGCACTAGTATGTAGTATGTACTTTTTCTAGCCTTTTGTAAGTTTTTTGACACAGCTAATACAACCAATTCACACAGGTGATACACAACTGATACTTTTTTAGATATCTCACATAGGTCGTAGGCAAAGAGCTCTTGGGTAAATGTAGTATCTTTAAATATAAACTATTGACTCAATTTTTCCTCCCTAACTATGGTATGGACCAATTTATTTTGTTGTTGTAATGTGTATTGAACCAAATGGTACAACATTGTTTGAATTAATAGACAATAAACAACAATAGTTAATTTCATGGTTCATAATTAGTCTGGATTTGTTTTAGTGTTGTACTTGGTCTGGCCAATTTTTTGGCTACCCTAAGGTGCATATTGTACTTGTGCTACTGGTATTGTGTTGGTATCTAGAAAGGCTAGGCAACTATAATGTGTTGCACTCAAGGAAAGGCAACAACTTGTACAGGTACCTAAGCATTTGGCAGTAATTTGGCCATAATCTGATATCATCTATTTGCTTGAATTGTGCCATCTACATCACAGCCTCGTGTTCTATTTTAAAGTAACATTAGGATGGGATATTATTTATGTGCAACCAAGTGATAGTTTGAAGGAAATGAAATCATTTAGGGAGAAGCTTCCTGCATTTAAAATAACCATTATGCACACAACACATGCTGATGCAGTCCTTGCCAACAACACATACTCTTCAAGGGAGAATCTAAAGTACAAAGTTTATCAATTTTATAAGAAAAGGAACACTGCCGACATGTTAATAGATAACTCACTTTATAACAAAAGTAAAATTTCTCTGCTGAAATTCTTGCAATCTAATTTGTTCTTCTTTAGAATAATTGCACCAGAGAATAGTAGATAAGTAACTTGTAGTTCAAAAATTGTGGACATCATACACTGATGGAAGCTTGCTTGTGGGGCTTCAATGGAGGCTGGATCTTTGAGCTTCAATGGGGTCCTTTAATGGTGATTTTCCACCATGGAGATGCAGCGGAAGACAAAGGAAAAGAGGTGAGAGGAGGCGCCATCCATTAAGGAATAAGCCATGGAAGAAGGAGCTTCACCACCAAGATGAGCCTTGGATAAGAAGCTTGGAGAGGATGCTTCAATGGAGGAAAAGAAAGAGGGAGAGAAAGAGAGGGGGGAGCACGAAATTGAAGGAAGAAAAAGGGAGAGAAGTTGAACTTTGAGTTGTGTCTCACAAGACTCTCATTCATCAAAGTTACAACTAGTGTTACACATGCTTCTATTTATAGACTAGGTAGCTTCCTTGAGAAGCTTTCTTGAGAAAACTTCCTTGAGAAGCTTCTTTGAGAAAACTTCCTTGAGAAGCTAGAGCTTAGCTACACACACCCCTCTCATAACTAAGCTCACCTCCTTGAGAAGCTTCCTTAAGAAGATTCCTAAAGAAGCTAGAGATTAGCTACACATACCTCTCTAATAGCTAAGCTCACCTCCTTGAGATGAAAAGCTAGAGCTTAGCTACACACCCCCCTATAATAGCTAAGCTCACCCCCATGACAAAAAAATATGAAAATACAAAAAAAAGTCCTTACTAAAAAGACTACTCAAAATGCCCCAAAATACAAGGCTAAAATCCTATACTACTAGAATGGCCAAAATACAAGGCCCGAACGAAGGAAAAACCTATTCTAATATTTACAAAGATAAGCGGGCTCATACTTAGCCCATGGGCTCAAAATATACCCTAAGGCTCATGAGAACCCTAGGACCTTCCCTTGGATATCTAGCCCAATCTACTTGGAGTCTTCTACCCAATGCCCTTGCGGGATAGGATTGCATCATAGACCATGTAGCAAATGCAAAACACAATCATCATGAGTATATGAACATTAGGAGGAGTCACCCTCTCTTAATATTCAAATACAAAATTGAACTTGGTAGCTACAACAATGAATGGTATAGAAGACACTTACAAGGATGGCTTAGTTCAGCTGGACATAAGGTGCTAACTAATGAACCTGAATATCGTAAGCTTCAAGAAATAAGGAAGACAACAATTTGGGACTACACGTATCCATGGTTTCAACTAGTAGTTGATAGCAGTAACAACACAGATACGCAAGACCACACCACGGGCCATATAATAGAAGCTAACAATAATAATAACAGGCCAAGAAGAGTCACAAGGAAGCCCAATTACCTCCAGGAGTATGTCTGAGGTGCCAAAGTCAGATTCACCAATTAGTTGCAGTGAGCCACTAGGCTCAAGCAGTTAGAGCAATTCCACTAAGTTGTTAGAGTAATTCCACTTAGCTGTTAGAAAATTTGATTACAATAGATTGCATTCTGTTATAATAAATTAGTATTAGTATGTAAAGAAGTGGAATGAATGAGACAAGCACAAACTTATGTCTATTAGTTTAACTGCCACACTATAAATACTTCAGCCTTGTACATAACAATTTAGAAACCATATGATTCAAGTTTCAATTCAAATATGTCTGGATTCTCTTTGGTCTCATTTTCTCTGACTTTTGCTACATATGAACATAGTTTATTTTGAACTCAAATTGGTGGGTTCAACTAAAAAAATTAAATATTGGAAATGGATGTGATTTATAAAGTCTTTATTACTTGAGTCCACAAACTATTTAATCTTGAAAAACTAAGGACAAACAAAGGATAAAATTTAGATGTAGTTTTTTTACAGGAATTTAGATGTACTTTTATATATAACTATTTTTAGTGTTATTCTATAATTAGAATTGAAATTTCAATTAGTCTTAATGCATTGTACTTTGAAATTTCAATTAGTTTTATATATGACTGTTATCCATTGTGCTAGTGTTATTGGATAGGGAATCTTATGAGGTTGTGATGTGCCATTATTTTCTCCTATTTCTTAACCCTTTTTGCACCATTTTAATTACTGATTAGTCTTAATTGTGAAATTAATTAGGCAGTTTTATTATTTGGGTCCATTCATCTAATTTGATGTTTTTAATCTAATTTCAGGAATTAATGAAGCATTGGGCTTGAATCCAAAATTGGGCTTGGACTTGAAGAGGGCAGACTATTTTATTCTACAAAATTAGATCTTATCTTATCTTTATCCTATCTAGATAGTATTTAGATTTGATCTCATCTAGATATTATTTCATCTAGATCTTATCTTATCTACATTTGATTTTATTTTATTTATGGGCTTGGATTTCAAACAGATTTGTAAGCTTTGGGGCTGGAAAACTATATAACAGCACCAAGGTTCTAGTTTAGGCCCTCTCTCTCTTTCCCCTCTCTCTCTCTCTTCTCTCTCTCCAATTTTATTTTTAGTTTTAGGCTTTTCTTAGACACTTTTTCATTTTGCAATTCTAGTTTTGACTTTTCGTTTTAGCAATAAAATTTCGTTCTTCAATCTATAATTTCATTCTCTCTTGATTAATGGAAGACTAAGTCTCCAGCGTTTCTTTCTCTTAAGGATCAAGCACAGTTCTCTTTGAGGTTCTATTACTACTGTTAAATTCTATTCAGTTTTTCCTCTTCACTAATTGCTCTGAATTTGTTGCTATTAATTCATGCATGCTTAGTGCTTGATTAATTGTCTCTGCGCTTAATTACGTTCATGCTTAATGATCGTTTATGATTAATTGGTGTATGTGTTGCTTAATCACATAATGAATGCCTTATGTTAAATTTCGCTTAGTAATTTAATTTAGGGTTGGATTAAGTGGTTGAACTGATAAAGGATAATCTCTTGTAACCTAGAATAAGAGACTTGCTTGTGAATCAAGGGAAAGCAACGTGTTTTAATTCTGATATTTTATAATTCACATTTATTCGTTGTTTAATTTACAAAAGCAAACACCCCCCCCCAATTCGTTACTATTTTCCTACTATCTGTTATGAACATTTGGTTTATCATTGCTCGTTGGGAAACGACCTAAGATCACTTCCTAGTTACTGCATTTTAACAGGTACTGCATTTTAATGATTAATTGGGATTTTTTGTTTTGGTAGCTATAGTTGTTATTTTTTGCTGAATTTTTGTGTGGTCATGATGCAAGCTCCATTAGAGCTTGTAAGCCTAGGATCTTCTTCATCAATGGATTCCTTTGCTTCTTGGAAGATAAATGGCAGCGGAATGGAGAAGGAAGAGATAGAGGAGATGCCACTTCAAGGAGAAGATGAGTCTAGAAGAAGCTCACCACCATAGGAGGCCATGGATAAGAGCTTGGAGGAAGAAGGAGATGAATGAAGGGAGAGGGAGAGAAGAGCACGAAATTTTGTGCTCAAAAAGAGCTCTGAAATCTGAAGTTAATATTCAAATGATCAAAGTTGAAAAAAATGCACACACATTACCTCTATTTATAGCCTAAGTGTCACACAAAATTGGAGGGAAATTCAAATTTCACTTGAATTTGAAATTGAATTTGTGGAGCCAAAATTTCACTAATTATGATTAGTGAATTTTAGTTATGGTTCAGCCCACTAATCCAAGATCAATTCCAAGATTCTCCACTAAGTGTGCTTAGGTGTCATGAGGCATGAAAAGCATGAAGGACATGCACAAAGTGTGACTATATGATGTGGTAATGGGGTGTAGTAAGCAAATGCTCACCTCCCCCTCTAAAATTTAATTGGATTGGGCTTCTACCAATTCAATTAAATTTATTTCCAACCACACACATCAAATATCCACTTAGTGCATGTGAAATTACAAAACTACCCCTAATACAAAAACTAGTCTAGGTGCCCAAAATTACAAGGGCTGAAAAATCTTATATTTCTAGGGTACTCTACCTACAATATGGAGCCCTAAATACAAGGACCAAATATAATGACATCCTAGTCTAATATGTACAAAGATAATTGGACCCAACCTTGGCCCACGGGCTTAGAAATCAACCCTAAGGTTCATGAGAACCCTAGGACCTTCTTTAGCAGCTCTAGCCCAATCTTCTTGGAGCCTCTTGCTCATGGTTCTAGTGATTGGTCCCTTCCTAGGGAGGATTGCATCAGGTCACTTCTTTTTATCAATATTTTGTGGGAAAAATAGCTAGAGCCCTTAGTTTGGTCAGATTTGAAAGTTCCAAAAAAGTAGCAAATTTGATTTTTAGCAAAACTTCAAACGGCCATAACTTTTGCTTCGGTTATCAGAATCGCAATTATTATATATGTATTTGGGGTAGAAAAATATTTCCCAGGTCGTGGCAGTGGGCCATGGGCTGGCTGAGGTCTCCTTCTTCCAAAAATTGTGATTCTGTCAAAAGTTTTTTATTTTCCAAGTATTATTCTCTTATTTTTCTTAACTTATCATTTTTAGCTTATATAGTTAGACTTTGAATTTTCATTTGAAATTTTTTGTGCTATCTTCCCATCATTTTATAAGGTTGCTCACTAACTTTCAAGTCATTTGGATAGCATTTAATTGTAGTTGTAGTTCAAACCTACACTGTTACTTGCATAAGAAGGCAACTAATTGTGCATGCTGGATTTAGTGTATGACTAGAGGCAATCCATCTGACTTACAACCCTTTGATCCTGAGATAGATAGGACATTTCATATATTAGTTAGAAATCATTTAGTACCTTTTAAGCATCCTGAGCATTTTGTTATTGGTGATTTTGAGCATTATAATTTTGAACATTCTGATTTTGAACATTCTGAGAACATGGCACAACCTCCACCCCGTGAGAGGACTCTAAGGGAAATGGTTGCACCTGATTTCACCTACGAAAGCTTGTGCATCCAATACCCTGATGAGGCTGTCCCATATGTTCTTAAAACTGGACTGATCCATTTGCTTCCAAAGTTTCATGGCCTTGCAGGTGAAGACCCGCACAAACATTTGAAAGAATTTCACATTGTCTGCTCCACCATGAAACCCCCAGATGTCCAAGAGGATCACATATTTCTGAAGGCTTTTCCTCATTCATTAGAGGGAGTGGCAAAGGACTGGCTATATTACCTTGCTCCAAGGTCCATCACGAGCTGGGATGACCTTAAGAGAGTATTCTTAGAAAAAAATTTCCCTGCTTCCAGGACCACAGCCATCAGGAAGGATATCTCAAGTATTAGACAACTCAGTGGAGAGAGCCTGTATGAGTACTAGGAGAGATTTAAGAAACTATGTGCCAGTTGCCCCCACCATCAGATTTCAGAACAGCTTCTTCTCCAATATTTTTATGAAGGACTCAGTAACATGGAGAGAAGTATGATAGATGCTGCCAGTGGTGGAGCCCTTGGAGACATGACCCCTACTGAAGCCATAAATTTAATCGAGAAGATGGCTTCCAACTCCCAGCAATTTAGTGCCAGAAATGATGCTATTGTCATTAGAGGAGTGCATGAAGTAGCCACGAATTCATCTTCATCAATTGAGACTAAAAGCTTGAAGGTAAACTAGAAGCCTTGGTTAACCTGGTAACCCAACTGGCCATGAATCAAAAATCTGCACCTGTCGCCAGACTCTGTGGTTTATGCTCCTCTGCCGACCACCACACAGACCTTTGCCCTTCTATGCAACAATTTGAAGCAATTGAACAGCCTGAAGCTTATGCTGCAAACATCAACAACAGACCTCCTCAACCTCAGCAGCAAAATCAGCCACAACAAAATAATTATGACCTCTCCAGCAACAGGTACAATCCCGGGTGGAGGAATCATCCCAACGTTAGATGGTCGAATCCTTCAAAACAGCAGCAACAACAACAACCTTATTTTCAAAATGTTGCTAGCCTAAGCAGACCATACGTTCCTCCACCAATCGAGCAACAGCCCCAGAAACAACAAACAGTTGAGGCTCCTCCACAACCTTCCCTTGAAGAACTTGTGAGGCAAATGACTATGCAAAACATGCAGTTTTAACAAGAGACCAGAGCCTCCATTTAGAGATTAACTAATCAGATGGGACAATTGGCTACATAGTTAAATCAACAACAGTCCTAGAATTCTGACAGATTACCTTCTCAATCTGTCCAGAATCCCAAAAATGTGAGTGCCATTACGTTGAGGTCAGAAAAGCAGTGTCAAGGATCTCAACCAGTAGCATCTTTCTCATCCGCAAATGAACCTGCCCAACCTCACTCTACTCCAGAAAAAGATGATGACAAAAATTTAAAGAGTAAGTTACCTAACAATTTCTATGCAGGTGAATCTGATTTATAGAAGCAGCATATCCCTCTTCCATTCCCTCCAAGAGCAATTTCCAACAAAAAAATGGAAGAGGCAGAGAAGGAGATATTGGAAACATTTAGAAAAGTAGAGGTAAACATACCTCTGCTGGATGCAATAAAGCAAATTCCAAGATATGCTAAATTCTTAAAGGAGCTATGCACTAATAAGTGGAAGCTTAAAGGAAGTGAAAGAATTAGTATGGGCATAAATTTCTTCGCATTGATTGGTAAATCTGTTCCCCAAATCCCTGAAAAATGTAAAGATCCAGGTACATTCTCCATACCTTGTATTATAGGGAACAATAAGTTTGACAATGACATGCTAGATTTAGGAGCTTCTGTTAGTGTTATGCCTCTGTCTATTTTTAATTCTCTATCTCTAGGTCCTTTGCAGTCAACTGATGTGGTAATTCATTTAGCTAATAGAAGTGTTGCCTATCCTGCTGGTTTCATATAGGATGTCTTAGTTAGAGTTGGTGAGCTGATTTTCCCTGTTGATTTTTATATTTTGAATATGGAGGAGGGATTTTCTAAAGGATCAGTTCCCATCATTCTAGGCAGGCCTTTTATGAAAACTGCTAGAACTAAGATAGATGTATATGCAGGCACACTATCTATGGAGTTTGGTGATATAACTGTTCATTTTAATATTCTTGATGCTATGAAACACCCATCTGAAGATCTTTCTGTATTTCGTGTTGAAATAATTGACCATATTGTTGATGAATACATGACTGATCTTAATTCTAATCTGCATGCCTGTCACTCTTCATGCATTGAATCTGAATTTGTACTTGATCATATGTCTAAATTTGATGCTAAGAGTGAATCTGAAATTTATATTGATTACATGTCTGGTGATGTTTTACCTCTTGAGATTGATTTTCTAGAGTCAGATAGAACTAACCATGTTTCAGGAAGTACACATACCTCTGACTTTCTTTATGAGGTACAGGCTGAGAAACCATCTCTTTCTACCATTATCCAGCCGCCCACACCAGAATTGAAGCCTCTGCCATCAAATTTAAAATATGCTTACTTGGATGATAGCAAAAGTTTTTCAGTAATTATATCTTCCTCCCTTGCTAATGAGCAAGAGGAGAAGCTGTTATCAATTCTCAAGAAGCATAAGAAGGCTATAGGCTGGACCCTGGTGGACATTCCTGGTATTACCCCATCTAAATTTAGAGGATGGGGCTAAACCAGTAAGACAGCCACAGAGAAGACTCAACCCGATGATTCTTGATGTAGTGAAGAAGGAGGTAACCAAGCTTTTGCAAGCTGGAATCATTTATCCTATCTCCGACAGCCAATGGGTGAGTCCTGTCCAGGTAGTTCCAAAGAAAATCGGCCTCACCGTGATCAAAAATGAGAAGGAGGAGCTGATTCCTACTCGGGTGCAGAACAGTTGGAGAGTCTGCATCGACTATAGGAGGCTGAACCAGGTTACCAAAAAGGACCATTTTCCACTGTCATTCATTGACAAGATACTTGAACGCCTAGCAAGTAAATCTCACTACTGTTTCCTTGATGGTTTTTCTAGTTATATGCAAATCACTATTGCTCCTGAGGATCAGGAAAAGACCATATTCACCTGCCCCTTTGGCACTTTTGCCTATAGGAGGATGCCTTTTGGCCTGTGCAATGCCCCTGGTACCTTCCAGCGGTGCATGATTAGTATTTTTAGTAATTTTTTAGAAAATTGCATAGAGATGTTTATGGATGATTTCACTATATATGGATCCTCTTTTGATATTTGTTTGGATAGTCTGGAAAAGGTTTTGAATAGATGCACTGAAACTAACCTTGTTCTAAATTTTGAAAAATGTCATTTTATGGTTGAGCAAGGTATAGTTTTAGGCCATATTATTTCCAATAAGGGCATTGAAGTAAATCCTGCAAAAAAATTTGTTATTTCACAATTGTCTTACCCCTCTTGCGTGCGAGAAGTGCGATCTTTTCTTGGCATGCAGGATTCTACAGGCGCTTTATAAGTGATTTTAGCAAGGTAGCCCTTCCACTATCCAACTTTTTGCAAAAGGAGGTGGAGTTTGACTTTAATGATAAATGCAAAGAGGCCTTTCATTGCCTCAAAAGAGCACTGACTACCACCCTTATCATTCAGGCACCTGATTGGACAGCCCCATTTGAGCTAATGTGCGATGCATCCAATTACACATTGGGGGTTGTCCTTGCTCAAAAGATCTCCTTACTTCAGCTTACTTCTTTTCCACCATGACTTAGGGAGTTTTTCTTTTCCTATCTCCTTTTTTACTTTTATTACATTTGTCTGATTCTATTTGATGCTTTAATTGCTTTTAATCTTTTGCTTGTGCTACATTGAGGACGATGTGTTGTTTAAGTATGGGGGGAGTGTTCTTTGGTTTTTCTAGTTTTGTTAGTTTTGTTAATTTTGTTAGTTGTGTTAAATTTGTTAATTTTGTTAGTTTTGTTGGGTTTCTAGTTTAATATTTTAGGTCAATTATGTTTGCATGTACAACTTTGCATATTTTTCTTTGAATTATAGGATATGTTCAAGAAATGGGTAATTGTTCTGAAAATAAAAGTCTCTTGACATTTTGTGATTTGAAATCCTTGTTTTCCCTCTACATGTCATGATAGTTTTGAAAGCTCAATTTGAATGTGATAAGTTTATTTTTGTGAGAATTTGAGCCATCCATCATCATAATCTTTTGGTGTGTTTTGCCCCATTGATTGCTTGCACAATAGCCTTGGCTTGATTCTTGTTGATGCTTCCTAATTCACATGCATATTTGGAAATGATTTAGGCAATTTTGTTCTTATAAGCCTCTAGCCAAATGGACCTACCCTGAATTAATTCCTTTGATAGCCCCTTTGAGCCTATGTTCCCCTTTCTTTGTTTTGAGCTCATTACAAGCCTTAAGTGAAAAACCATGATATCACCTTACCCTTAAGGAATTTTGGAGCTTTGGAATTATTTTGGGAATAAGTGTGGGGGGGTATGTTTCATTGGAAAATATGATTTTTGGCCATGCTTAATGTTTTATTTTGGTCATGCTTGATGTGTGTATATATATATATATATATATATATATATATATATATATATATATATATATATATATATATATATATATATATTGCCTAGTTCTTGCTTTAATCTTCAAATTCCTACTATTTAAAAAAAAGTGAAAAAGAAAATAGAAAAAAAATTCAGTTGCTGCAATTCTGCAAATGCGTACTATTCAAAAAAAAAAAAAAAGAAGTGAAGTTCAATAAATGAGGTCTTGTTATGAGGACTTGATTTGGGAGCCTTGGTTGATTTTGTTGATATTAGAGGGTTTGGGTTTACTACTTGTGCTTAATTTCCACTTATTCCCCATTGCTCCCCTATTCCTTTGGGATTTAGCTACTTATTTCATATTTTTTTCCTACCTTGTCCTTGGCCCCATTACAACCTTTAAAGACCTTTTGATCCTCATGTGCATGTGTTTGTCAAGTTGTTTGTCAATTTTAGAATTTTGCAAAGTCAATGTGGTGTTTGTTTTCATGGGTGCTTCGAGAGTAAACAGTAGCCTAGACACTTGAGAGATAGAGTGTATATCTTGTGAGGCTTTATCACTTTTCATTCTTGAGCTGATTAACTATTTTGCCATGATTGGGTTGCTTAGATGATTTTCACGAATGTCTTGACTCTTTGGATTTCTTCATGTTAGATGTTACCCATTCCTTTCATTCCTTGATGTTCATTGAGAAATATGTAAATGTTTTTGTTTGTCTCTCTTTGATATCCTTGGATTTTGTTCTTTATTTCATTTTGCCCAGGAGTGCAAAAGGCTAAGTATGGGGGGTTTTGATGTGCCATTATTTTCTCCTATTTCTTAACCCTTTTTGCACCATTTTAATTATTGATTAGTCTTAATTGTCAAATTAATTAGGCAGTTTTATTATTTGGGCCCATTCAACTAATTTGATGTTTTTAATCTAATTTCAGGAATTAATGAAGCATTGGGCTTGAATCCAGAATTGGGCTTGGACTTGAAGAGGGAAGACTATTTTATTCTACAAAATTAGATATTATCTTATCTTTATCCTATCTAGATATTATTTAGATTTGATCTCATCTATATATTATTTCGTCCAGATCTTATCTTATCTAGATTTGATTTTATTTTATTTATGGGCTTGGATTTAAAATAGATTTGTAAGCTTTGGGGCTGAAAAACTATATAACAGCACCAAGGTTCTAGTTTAGGCCCTCTCTCTCTTTCCCCTCTCTCTCTTCTCTCTCTCCTATTTTCGTTTTTAGTTTTAGGCTTTTCTTAGACACTTTTTCGTTTTGCAATTCCAGTTTTGACTTTTCGTTTTAGCAATAAAATTTCGTTCTTCAATCTATAATTTGGTTCTCTCTTGATTAATGGAAGACTAAGTCTCCAGTGTTGCTTTCTCTTGAGGATCAAGCACAGTTCTCTTTGAGGTTCTATTATTACTGTTAAATTCTATTCAGTTTTTCCTCTTTACTAATTACTCTGAATTTGTTGCTATTAATTCATGCATGCTTAGTGCTTGATTAATTGTCTCTACGCTTAATTACTGTCGCAACCTACCCTTTTGCGGGCGAGCGAGGCAAGGCTCACAGGTGCGTCTTCCAAAGGAGGAAAAATGCACGGATTCGCCACCAACGTTTATTTGTGGAAAACGTTGGAAAAACCGAAGGAAACCGGTCATGAAGAATATTCCAGATTCGCGAGTTGTATTTATGTTTGAGGAAGGTATTAGCACCTCTCACGTTTGTCTCAAAGGACAACAGCATTAATTTTAGAATTGTGTGAAATTGTGTACCTAAACTTTTATTTCTTTTTTATTTTTGAGTTCGACAAAAGCGGGGCTCTTGCTCCTACGTACCCTCTATCGAAGAGGAAATCAGACCTACGTAGTTCTTTCTAAAGGGCGAATCAAGCGATTCTTTTTACTTGGAAGAAGGTCTTTTTAAGGCGTTGGACCTTAAAATGATCCATTTTTACTTGGTGAGAAAAACTGAGGTATCGAACCTTAAAATCCTTTTTAGTGATTTTTTGCGGACGAGCTTGACTTTGCGAGTTGATTTTAGCCTTAGTTTCACTTTAGTTATTAGTAAATTCAATTAAGAAAGAGAAATCCCGAAAAGAAACGTCTGATTGATTTTTTTGATTTATTTTACTAAAAGATATTTTTTGATTATTATATTATTATTTTATCTCTTTTTGGTTTTCAACGTGGTTACAGCATGACCGAACGGTTGGATTTCATTTTAACTGAAATTAACGGATACTACAAATCAAATGATCGGTGGAAATTTATTTTATTTTTTTATTAGGCGAGAAAATGACTAAAGCACGTCAAAAAGGGGTACGGAAAGTAAACGAAACGAGAATAAAAGTACGCGAAACAAATGGGGACCACCACGGGTATATAGAATGAATTGAAAAGTTCGATTTCGGGAACTTACCGGTTGAAGACCAAAGAACGACGAAGAACGAACGACGAACGATGAAGAACGGTTGAAAATCTTCGCGAAATCACCCACAGAAACGTTACGGAAGCGCCTCGGCTTGGATTTTCTTCACGGAAACAATTTTTTTTACTAATTTTAAGTTATTACGAAGTACCAGAAGGGCTGAACCCCTTTCTTCTTCACTCCTCCCCCTATTTATAGGGAAATAAGGGAGGAGCTTGCCACCCAACTCGCCCAAGCGAGCTCAGCTCGCCCAGGCGAGCCAGGTTGCTTCCTCCAGAAGCAACCGCCTTCTAGAGGAACATCCTGGAAGGCCCAAGTGGGCCTGGTTGCTATTTGCACCCCCTTTTTACTAAATAAACCCCCTTTGCTTTTTTTGGTGATTCTTTTTCCGTAATGTTACGAAACTTTACGAATTTCGTAACGATACTTGTTTTCTTTCCGTAAGGTTACGGAACCTTACGGGTCATGTAATTACTCCTTTTTTAGCTTTCGGAATGTTACGGAAACTCACAGATTGCGTAACAATACTTCCTTTTGATTTCCGGCATGTTACGAAATTTCACGGATTGCGTAACAATGCTTCCTTTTGGTTTCCGGCATGTCTTAGAACGTCACATATTGTGCAACAAAGGGTGCCAAGTACCTTGAAGCGGTCAACCAAAGGTTGCATGCCATCAAACAATAGTCCCCAGACGAAATTAGGGTATGACAGTTGCCCCTCTTTACTTACCTTTTATGGGAGATAAGAGGAAAGCAAAGATAAAACACTAATTTCGTCCGTTATCGCTCTCTCCGTGATTAGTCTTTGACGACTCCCGTCTCTCTTTCTTCTTTCTCTGCACAACACAAAACAAACACAAACAAAAGACACCAATAACATAATATATACATATACACATGTTTGGCGAAGGAACCGATCGGGAAAATAAAAAAAAAAACCATATTTTCCAGTCACCAGAGGCTCTGTGCTTGATAACGGAGGACGCATAAACAGCGCTAGGCAATCAATTCATGGGACTCCGAATAGGATGGTGGAGGATACATGAATAGCGCTAGGCAATCAATTTGTGGGGCTCCGAACTCGATGGTGGAGGATGCATGAATGACAATCAATTCATGGGGCTCCGGATAAGATTTGAGGGTGGAGGATAGACGAGCAGCACTAGGCAATCAATTTGTGGGGCTCCAGACTCGATGGTGGAGGATGCGTGAATGACAATCAATTCATGGGGCTCCGGATAAGATTTGAGGGTGGAGGATAGACGAACAGCGCTAGGCAATCAATTCATGGGGCTCCAGACTCGATGGTGGAGGACGCACGAACAGCGCTAGGAAATCAATTCATGGGACTCCGAATAAGATTTGAGGGTGGAAGATAGACGAACAGCGCTAGGCAATCAATTCGTGGGGCTCCAGACTCGATGGTGGAGGACGCATGAACAACGCTAGGCAATCAATTCATGGGTCTCCAAATAAGATTTGAGGGTGGAGGATAGACGAACAGCGCTAGGCAATCAATTCATGGGTCTCCGAATAATATTTGAGGGTGGAGGATAGACGAACAGCGCTAGGCAATCAATTCGTGGGGCTCCAGACTCGATGGTGGAGGACGCATGAACAGCGCTAGGCAATCAATTCATGGGTCTCTGAATAAGATTTGAGGGTGGAGGATAGACGAACAGCGCTAGGCAATCAATTCATGGGGCTCCAGACTCGATGGTGGAGGATGCATGAATGACAATCAATTCATGGGGCTCCGGATAAGATTTGAGGGTGGAGGATAGACGAAAAGTGCTAGGCAATCAATTCGTGGGGCTCTAGACTCAATGGTGGAGGATGCATGAATGACAATCAATTCATGGGGCTCCGGATAAGATTTGAGGGTGGAGGATAGACGAACAGCGCTAGGCAATCAATTCGTGGGGCTCCAGACTCGATGGTGGAGGACGCATAAACAGCGCTAGGCAATCAATTCATGGGACTCCGAATAAGATTTGAGGGTGGAGGATAGACGAACAGCGCTAGGCAATCAATTCGTGGGGCTCCAGACTCGATGGTGGAGGACGCATGAATGACAATCAATTCATGGGGCTCCGGATAAGATTTGTTGGCAGGACCGAATGGTCCACCGGGTTTTTTCACCTAAAAAGGTGAACATGCTTTAGCAAGAAAAATAAATCATTCGCGAGAGCACCATATCTTAGAGAAACAATATACCCATGCCAAAAGTAATTTTCCTTGTAACCGAAAATGAAGGGTAGGATGTCAACATTTAGCTTTTAAATGAACATTCATGGGAAACGTCGGGTCAAACTGAAACTAGGAATAAAATCACTCATAGTGTATAAAAACTCACACAGGCAAGTGCTTTATCCTAATCCCAAACCATAGCTGCACCATGACTTTATTTTGCACATGATTTCCTATCGAACCAAAAGATCACACGCACGATCACGGATCAATAAGATTTTCTCGAGGGTAGTGTTTTTGGAGAGGAAGCTGGGTGTTTCGGTCTTTTCCTCTTTGTTTATGTGGGGCGGGATATCGCCAGTCAAGAGCGACTTTGAATGGCAATCCCAAAGGAAGAACTACTTCAAAAATGGGTTTTCCTTTGCCAGTAGTCATTTACCCTGCCGAAAATTTATCTGGTCAGAAGATCTTCTGTTCTCTTTCCTGGTTTCCTGTATTGATCCGGAATTATTCTATTTTTCCTTCGATCCTTTTCTTTTTACTTTCTTCCGATCTTCAATCAAGAATCCTTCTTTTCCTTTCCTTTTCTTTCTTTTCATTTCTTCCTTTCCGATCTTTGATTGGGAATTCGGGTTTTAGCATTCGTTATTCGCTCTCCCTTGAGGAGATTCTACTGTCCTTTTCTTCGGGGGAAAGGATGAGGATTCTTTTCATGGGCCAAGGTTCAAAGTAGCTTAAGGTTGATATCTGGGGCAAAATAAATTCGTGTGTCAAGGTGTCGGTCTTGGGTTGAATTTCCATATTATTTCCACGAGGCACGCATAACAATGATGATTTGGAAACAACATGCAAAATTAGTCATGGCTACAGCTAGGTGGGTACTCAAGCATCCAGTTTATGGCATTGTGATACTAAGGCTTGGGATTTACACAAGTAGACCCAATATTTCCAAATTATGTTCTTTCAACGGTTCAACGAATCCATCCATTCTCATCTCGGTTATTCTGGAAAATAAACTCTTAGCGTCAGTATCTTGTTTCCAAAAGATATGTTTGCTCTCTGCGAATGATTTATGCTTCCTATGACCATAACATGCCGACCTTCGAGGTCTTTCCTTCTTTTTCTTTTTGTTTCATTTTTTTATGTTTGAAAAAACTATACATCCATCGCCATCTATGAGAAAAGCTTTTCTTTGTACACCTACATTCCTATACACGATAAACTTTTTCTGTATACACGTGCATTAAAAACTCCTTCTCTTTATATCAACACGGTCTATATACAAACTCTATTCCTGTTCAAAGATTTCTTTTTCGTTTTTTCATCATACACTCGTGGTTCATACAAAAATTTCTTTATATACACTCATTACTCACACACAAGAATTTCTTTTCACACCTTATCTACACACACACAAAATCTTTCCATACATTTTTTACATATAAAAAACTCTTTTCTTTTCTTTATATATAGACACGGCATTTGTTCACAACGCCTTTTTTCTTTTTTCTATTCTTGGCGTTATCATGATTTTTTTGTTCGTTTTATTTTTAGGATGACGTTCCTAAAGGAAAACTCTACAAGGTTCAGGAATTTCAACAAACATTATCGACAATAACGAAGTAAGCACTAACGCAACAGTCCAAACAACATGTATGCACAAAACAAGAGACAAAACAAAACAAACATTAGTCCCTCAAGTCATAGAAACAAGATAACATACAAATGATAAATGATGGAACATATGAATTTGGGGATCCCACGGTCATGTGGCTCCGCATGCCATCGGACTCTTGGGTCACGGTAACAAAAGGTGGGGTGGTCGACAAAAGCAAGGCTTTTGCTCCTACGTATCCTCAATTTGTGATGAGGAACTCAGACCTACGTAGTTCTTGATAACTGTGAGACTAAAAATAGTCTCGGTGTTTTCTTCACTAAAATGCGAACATGCTTTAGTAAAGAGACAAAACTTCCAACTGATCAGAGCAACATATGCTTTTTGGATGAGAAACAATGTGTCCATCGAGGAAGGAGAGTATGCTGATGAAATTTTCTCATAACCGTAAATGAGATTTTGGATGTTAGCATTTCGTTTCTAAATGACCATTTAGAGGAAGCACTGGGTTCAACAAAAATAGGAGAAAATCACTCAAAGTGTATCAATCTCACACAGGTAAGTGTTTTATCCTAATTCCGACCCATAGATATGTCATGACTTGATTTTGCAAATAATTTCCTATCAAATCAAAGATTACATGTGTGATCATGGATCAATAGGACTTTTTCTTGGGAATGGTTTTTTGGTGGGGAATTTGGCTTTGAGTGTTTTTGCCTTTTCCTTTTCTGTTTTTTTTTAGTGCAGGGCGAGAAAGTTGCTAGCGCACAGGATTTTGGTTGGCAATCAAAGGGAGAGGACCACTTTAGGTCATGGTTTCCTTTCTTTTTCTTGTTTACTTGGTTTTTTTTTGCTTTCTCCCACTCTTTGATTGGGAATTTTCCTTTTCTCTTTTCTTTTTTTTTGTTTTCTTCCGAGGGCAAGGATTGACATTCTCACCCTGGGTCAAGGTTTATGATAAGTTGGGATTTTGGCTCAAGACTTGTAGAACGGCTGGTCATGATATATGTCAAGGTGTTGGTTTGGCCAGCGGTTCCGGGATAAAGGGGATGCCCCACATTATTTCCATGACACACATGCAAGGAAAATTTTGGGTGTTCAGGAAAATTTTCACAGCATTCACCCTTCAGGTGTATTACAAACACTTTCTTTCAAAAACTGGTTATGATCAGTGAAATTTTTTTTTCAAAGAAAAGCTGGAAGTTATCTCTTCTCAAAAGCATGTTTACTTTTCAGCTAGACAATATTTTACTTTTCTGTTTTCTGTTTTTTTTTCATGAGGTATTTTGCTACCTAAACATATGTATATTTTTGTGTGGTATTTTTGTGATGCATATCCCAGGTGTCTTGCTACCTAAACATACATATATATATTTTGTGAGGTATTTTTGCTATATACATGCATATCTAAGGTATCTTGCTACCTAAACATACACATATATTTTGTGAGGTATGACTACCTTCCGAGCTTGTGCTTGTTTTATTTAAATTCCTAGGATCATGAGCAACTAGGTGTGTCCTACTATGACTTGAGAAACAAAGGGTGATCAAATAACAAACAGAAATTTAAAGGGTACTAGGTTGCCTCCTAGTAGCGCTTCTTTAACGTCTTGAGCTGGACGCCTTATGACTTGTCGGTCACGGACCTAGTACTTTGCTTACCTTTGGCTTTGGACTTGGTCGCCTATTGGTCGGCCATGTGTCGTAAGCAACGCTCTAACCTTTTGTGGATGAGCTGAGGTGAACTCTAGAGGTGGTGGCAGTGCGTTTGTTGCCCGCCGGCGGCCATCCCCAGGTTGTTGTGGTGTTTCGCCCTGCGCCTGCCTGGGGGCGCAGTACTTCTTGGTGAAAGCTCGATTAGTAGGGGGCCTGATGACCTTGCTGGGGGCGACAGGCACTCTGTAGAACTGATAGGGGCCCGTAATTAGAGCTGGCAACTACAAGACCCTGTTGGACTTCTTCGGGTCCACTGGGTGTCTTGCGGGCGTGATCCCTGCAAACAATAGATGACATCAGAAATCAGTTGAGAGATGTGCATACTTACCTATGTCATGATGGCATGACCTTGCTGGGGGCGACGGGCACTCCGTAGAACTGACAAAGACCCGTTATCAGAGCTGGAAACCCTAGGACCCTGTTGGACTTCTTCAGGTCCACTGGGTGTCTTGCGGGCGCGATCCCTGCAAACAATAGATGACATCAGAAATCAGTTGAGCAATGTGCATACTTACCTATGTCGGAACGACACAGACCAACTGATATTTCCGCAGGGGGATATCGGCATTACGATCGTCGAGTGGAATGTTGCTAAGTAGCAACGTCATCCATATCTGTGTAAGAGTGGTCATGTTGGTGCGCATGACCCGCACTCCTCTCTTTACAACGGCACGGGTGAAATCTTGCCCCAGTATGCATAGTAGCTGCGTGATAGCCTCCCTCTCTGGTTGTGCTCGCACAGTTGGTCGCCCTTCAATATCAGGGGGTGGCCCAGGAACTAATAAAAGGGAACTACTGGCCCCTTAACCGGGAACGCAAGTCTCGGTTAAGCATTTAATGGCAAAGGACCTTAAATTCTCTTAAGGCGTGGATATGGAGCACACTGAAAATGAGGACGCGTAGCCCTCTAAAGGCGAGGACGTGCAGTCCTCTGAAGGTGAGGGCGTGCAGTCCTCTGATGGTGAGGGCGTGCAGCCCTCTGATGACGAGGACGTGCAACCCTCTGAAGGCGAGGGCATGCAGCCCTCTGAAAGCGAGGGCTTGTAGCCCTCTAAAGGTGAGGGTACTAGTACCCAAGGGTACACCCTTATGAGAAAGAAAGAGATTGACTCATCGAGAGGGCCGGTCATCCTAAATTCCAAATGATGGGACATTAGGTGTAGGACATCTATGCAGTTAACATGATTTTTAGGGATGCAGATGTATGCAACCTTTGAAATTTGGTAAATGTGGACTTCATATGAAACAATGCAATGCTACGGAAAGTTGTACAATGTTCATGACATTTTTTCCCTGATTTTGATTTTGATTTAATTTTTTTTTGGAAAACACAGATTGACTGTCCTTTTGAAAAAGGTGATAATTCATGCAACCTTATCCTATCTTTTGCAAATCTCTTTGGGAACTCCCTCAGAGTGTATCTTCTGTTTGATTTAGTCACTTGACCATTTTGGAGTGACGACAATGAAGCCGTTTGATGTTTAATCAATCCATTGAAATTCCAGGGTTTGTCCCCCTTTTTTTTCGTTTAAAAACATCGACGGGTGAGAACTTTTGATCAGCCCCTATGTTCACTTGAGGCTCATGCACGATGTCCCTCATTGCCCCAGTGTAAGGCTTTGAGGTACCAATTGTTATCTTTCGTCATGACCTTGTAGTAGGGAACCCATTGGGTGAGAACTTCTAATCTGCCCCTAGGTTCGCTCGAGGTTTATGCATGGTGCCTTTCATTGCCCTAGTGTAGGGCTATGAGGTAACCATCATTGTCTTGTTTTCACAACCTCGTAGTGAGGAAGAATGAAAGAAGCAGTTGATTCTTGCAAAAAGAATTTCCCCAGGACGAGAAATAGTTGAAGGATTTTTAGTTGATGGATTAAGTCAAATGACTCCTATGTAGAAGCAAGATGTTTTGATGTTTTGATGATGCCAAAGGATCGAGTGCTTCTAAGTTTTATTCAAGACAAGAATCCAAGAATCCAAGAAAATCAAGATATAGGATCAAGTTGATCTCTAGAATCTTAGGAATAAATTTCCAAATTGAAAAAGCAAAAGGTTTGGCCAAAGAATTCTATCTAAATCATTTTAAATTGAGATTTACTCTCTGGTAATCGATTACCAACAGCTGAAAATGTTTATAACAGTCACTAGAAATTTGAATTCAAAATTTATAATGTGTAATCAATTACACATGGATGGTAATTGATTACCAGCAGTTTATTGAACGTTTTAATTCAAATTTTAAAGCCTGTAATCGATTACACAAGTCTTGTAATCGATTACCAGAGGAGATTTTTAGAAAATAATTTCCAAGAGTCACATCTATTCAAATGGTTTATGAATGGCCATCAAAGGTGACTTGGAAACACGAATTTAAAGAGAGTTTTCATTGCCCAAAAAGTTTTATCCTCTCAAAAGATTAAGAGTTTTTCTGAACTGAACTGTCTTATCCTCTCAAAAAGATTCCTTGGTCAACCACTTGTATATTCAATAAGGAATTTTGATTGATCTTCATTGTACAATCTATCTCTTTTAAGAGAGATTTCTTCTTCTCTTCTTCTTATTTCTGAAAAGGGATTAAGAGACCGTGGGTCTCTTGTTGTAGAGGATTCTTGAACAAAAGGGAAGGGTTGTCCCTGTGTGGTTCAGACTTTGTAGAAGGAGTTTTACAAAGAGAGTGGAAAATCTCAACTGGGTTGCTTGAGGACTGGACGTAGGCACGAGAAGTGGCCGAACCAATATAAATCAAGTTTGCATTCCTCTCTTCCCTTCAACTTCTTTTATTTATTGCTATTTATCTTTTGCTTTAAAGAAGTTTATTTTGAATTGTCTTTTGAGTAATTCATGTTAAGGGTGCATTGTTAATCCAAAAAGATAGAGTGAAAGTTTAATTGGGGAATAGTCTTTGTATCTTAATTCAACCCCCCCTTCTTAAGATAACTGAGGCCATTTGTCCAACATCCTATTCTTGATAACTCACTTCTCTCTAAAAAGACAAACTTTCCGAAATGATAAAATGAGGTCACATGAACGTCTTGAAAACACAGTTAATCAAATGTTTTTTTTTTAACTTTATTTGTTTTGAACTTTACTCGTTGTTTTACGGCACCCCCACCAACATGCAAGACGAGTAATTTTTGATTGAACGGTCTTGGAAGTCAACACTTAGGAGCGCATGTCGCTCGAGCAAACAAACCAATGGCTTGCACCCACATTCCAGTGGAAGCAGAGATGTAATTACGAGAGGTGAGGGACAAAGATGTCAGATTTATCCATTTTATTTAGCATTGTAACTATGGCATAAACTTGAAGATCCTGATGAGTCATTAGAGACATCTAACAACAGCTTTCAAAATTTCCCCATGTGTGGTGTCGCTTGTCAATGTTAGGATTTACACGCGATTCTCCTCAAATTTCAGCTAGCCCGCATCAATTGGACCTTGCACCTTACGCTTTGAGGTCATACAGTGCTCAATGGAATGGCCCAGGGCTTCTCCATGACAAGCACACATTGTGTTCGAGTCGTATCCTCGGAAAAATGGAGGTTGAGGAAACCTAGCAGGGGTTTTGGCTACCATTGCATTATCGAGTGGATATGGGAGCAAGTCAGCATAGGACACCAGAATTGGGATGAATTCTACAGGCCTTTTGCTGCAACATTCCTTTTTGGTTGGTGTTTTGGTTCGTGCTAAAGGTGGTGTTTAGCATTGGTTGTGTGGTAGACAGGCTTTGTGGTTGATTTAGGGATGGCCTTTATGGATAACTGGGTGGTGGGTTGGCTGAGTAATGACATTGTTGGGTTGGTGGGAAACTTGGCTGTATAGGAATGGCAGTCACAGCATGGGCTTCTCCCTCATTCTCACCCTCTTCATTTGCCCCAGTTTTTTTGCATTTATCAAAGCATGATGATCAGACTTGCCTCTTTTTAGACCCATTTTGATCCTTTCGTTGGTGAAGACCATATCCGCAAAGCTTGAAGGTGTTAACCCACCATTTTCATAGTAGAATACTGGTAATGTGTCTACCATCACGATTACCATCTCCCTTTCCATCATTGGGGGTGCCACTTGGGCTGCCAGATCCCTCCACATGTTCTGTAGTTGCATCCTATCCGAAGACATTATACAAACACTGCCTAACGAAGGCAACCATTAGGTTCTTCCAAGAATGGGCTCGAGAAGGTTCCAAGTTAGTGTACCAGGTAACAGCTACCCAGTAAGATTCTCTTGGAAGGAATGTATCAGTAATTCATCATCTTTTGTGTATGCCCCCATCTTCCGACAATACATCTTTGGATGGTTCTTGGGGCAAGTAGTCCCCTTGTACTTGTCAAAGTCCAGCACCTTGAACTTGGGAGGGGTGATGATATTGGGTACTAGGAACAACTCTTCTAGGTTAGCAAAGGCATAATCTTTACCTCCTTCAATGGCCCTGAGCCTTTCCTCTAGATGATCCAACTTTCCCATTTCCGCCATAGCATGAGGGTTTTTAATCATTGTGGAATGTGAGGGGTGTGGTTGTGGGTGATACTGAGGGCCCTCCCAAGTGTTTTGCAGGGGTATATCACCAACTGCTTGCCCTTCAGTGGCATATCCAAGGCAAGGGTCAAAGTCGGCTAGATTGTGGTGGGGAATTTCATGTGTCTCCCCCACGGTTTAAGAGACATGTGCATGATCAGTTTGGGGTTGTTGGCTCTCAATGGGTATAGGAGTGGAGTTATTGACATTCTCACTGGGAGTGTACGCCACATTGGGTGGCGTATAGTTGAGAGGCAAGCCATATGGCGGGAAGGCGTGCTCATTTTGAATTTGCACATCATGGGGGCCGCCCGTACTTCCCAAATCTATGCCTACCATATCTGAGGTTGGATGATTCATTTGGTTGAGATCAGATGGGGGCATCGGGTTCACCCTAACAACAGCGCTGGTAGCGGCAACAACAACCGCATTGGCTTCCATTATCTTCTTCATGCTCATCATGGCCTCCATCATTGTGGCCATTTGCTCTTTCATGACCTCCATGTTGGCCTCCATCTGCTTTTGCGCCTCTTCTACTTCACCCATTACTCTAGCTCTAGCACAGGTTTGGTAAGGGCGCCATAAAGCGTGTTCTTTTCTTTTTTATAACAATGATTAAGTTCTTTTTTTTTAAGGAAAGAATGCAATGAGCAATGAAACCAATGAACAACATGGATGTATGCGAATGATGCACAGTTGAAGTATTGCAAATTTTTACGCAGGATATGGGGTTGAATCAATTTAGATTTTCAACATGGTCCATGACATCTTCGTCATGGTGAAACTGGAAGTAACAGGGACATCGACAGTCCTAAATGTGTTTGGCAGTAGACGAAGCAGCAATGCAACACGATCCATCTTTTGCCCCAATTTTTTGCAAGATGGTTACTTCCATACTTTAACTTGACTCGATGAACCTTTTCGTAAAAGCACGAGCTTGGTTCAACCCCATAACCTAGGGAATGGCAATTTTGATCGCCAATACTTCATCAACATTTCATAGGGATGAAAGGCTCGGGAATACGCATGCTATGCTTGGAAAATGTAATTATGAGATTGAGATGCCCGAAGAAACATCCTTTCTTAGTTAACCATGCATTAGGTACCATGCTCAATCATTTTGTTTTGTTGTTATTTTATATATATACACATTTTTTTTAGAAATGGGTTTACGATCCCAACATGGTTGGCTCATGGTATCGAATATATGTAACTAAGAATGCATCATGAATTTTCATGCTTTTTTTTGTTTTTGTTTTGCAGAGGAAAATGTAAGGATCATGCATGAGCGAACATGAAAACAAAAGGTAAGCAGTTTGTAGAACAAAATGTATGTTGAACGCATATGCATGATGACGCAATGACTCGTGCAAAATGTGATGCTGGAATATGATAACGGACAAATGCAGGAATGATATGTTCATTATGATGCCATAAAGAGATGTTTATGCGATGCATGATATGAATGCATTTACGGACACGAGAGCCCCGAAAAATTATCTCTTCTTACTTGCACACTTGGGGGTGCAGTGCCCCATGTGTGTAGTTAAGAAGGTGATATGGATCTTCCGGCTTCCCATGACAAAAGATGAGACCAATATACAACGCGTGCATGACGACATGATGTAGACGCGCAAAAGCATAACACGGGGATGCACATAGTACGACAATATCCACAAATAATTACAATCAAAGGCGTACATGACATTTAGGACTACATGCATGGCAGTGTTTAAAATGGCACGCGGCATGTTTGCTCCGTGCCCCTATTTGGGGACCTATAGGATAATATCTAGGGGTCTCTAATAACTACTCCCAATGATTCATATCTCACATGGCTGTTTTCTAGAGGTATCATCGCTCAAGATAATAATATTGCGGCGGTATGGAATACCAGCGACAACACATTATAAAGAGAGAAAGCTCTAGATGAGGTTTCACTATTATCAAGCAAGTTGGAGACCTAGCATGAACATAGATTCACCTCCACTCCTTAGATTTCCATGAACCCGGGTATAGGGCCCCTTTTTACTCAAACCCGTGGGTGCTTAGAATGCGGTGTAAAAATGTGGAAAAGACAACATTTATTATTTTTACACAGTTCAAGAAAAAGCGCACACACAAAGATTCATAATACCACACTTTCCTAAAATAGGCCTAACTCACAAAAACAGTCCCCAGTGGAGTCGCCAACTGTCGCAACCTACCCTTTTGCGGGCGAGCAAGGCGAGGCTCACGGGTGCGTCTTCCAAAGGAGGAAAAATGCGCAGAGTCGCCACCAACGTTTATTTGTGGAAAACGTCGGAAAAACCGAAGGAAACCGATCATGAAGAATATTCCAGATTCGGGAGTTGTATTTACGTTTGAGGAAGGTATTAGCACCTCTCACGTTTGTCTCAAAGGACAACAGCCTTAATTTTAGAATTGTGTGAAATTGTGTACCTAAACTTTTATTTCTTTTTTATTTTTGAGGTCAACAAAAGCGGGGCTCTTGCTCCTACGTACCCTCTATCGAAGAGGAAATCAGACCTACGTAGTTCTTTCTAAAGGGCGAATCAAGCGATTCTTTTTACTTGGAAGGAGGTCCTTTTAAGGCGTTGGACCTTAAAATGATCCATTTTTACTTGGTAAGAAAAACTGAGATATCGAACCTTAAAATCCTTTTTAGTGATTTTTAGCGGACGAGCTTGACTTTACGAGTTGATTTTAGCCTTAGTTTCACTTTAGTTATTAGTCAATTCAATTAAGAAAGAGAAAACCCAAAGAGAAACACGTCCGGTTGATTTTTTTGGTTTATTTTACTAAAAGATATTTTTTTATTATTATATTATTATTTTACCTCCTTTTGGTTTCCAACGTGGTTACGGCATGACCGAACGGTCGGATTTCATTTTAACAGAAATTAATAGATATTACAAATCAAATGATCGGTGGAAATTTATTTTATTTTTTGATTAGGCGAGAAAATGACTTAAGTAAATGACTAAAGCACGTCAAAAGGGGGTACGGAAAGTAAATGAAACGAGAATAAAAATACGCGAAACAAATGGGAACCACCACGGGTACATAGAATGAATTGAAAAGTTCGATTTCGGGAACTTACTGGTTGAAGACCGAAGAACGACGAAGAACGAACGACGAACGACGAAGAATGGTTGAAAATCTTCGCAAAATCACCCATGGAAACGTTATGGAAACATTACGGAAGCGCCTTGGCTTGGATTTTCTTCATGGAAACAATTTTTTTCACTAATTTTAAGTGATTACAAAGTACCAGAAGGGATGAACCTCTTTCTTCTTCACTCCTCCCCTTATTTATAGGAAAATAGGGGAGGAGCTTGCCACCCAGCTCTCCCAGGCGAGCCAGGTTACTTCCTCTAGAAGCAACCGCCTTTTGGAGGAACATCCTGGAAGGCCCAAGTGGGCCTGATTGCTATTTGCACCCCTTTTTTTTACTAAATACACCTCCCCTTTGCTTTTTTTGGTGATTCTTTTTTCGTAACGTTACGAAACTTTACGAATTTCATAACGATACTTGTTTTCTTTCCGTAAGGTTACGGAGCCTTACGGGTCATGTTATTACTCCTTTTTTAGCTTTCGGAATGTTACGGAAACTCACGGATTGCATAGCAATACTTCCTTTTGATTTCCAGCATTTTACGGAATTTCACGGATTGCGTAACAATGCTTCCTTTTGATTCTCGGCATGTCTCGGAACTTCACGTATTGTGCAACAAAGGGTGCCAAGTACCTCGAAGCGGTCAACCAAAGGTTGCATGCCATCAAACAATAGTCCCCGGACGAAATTAGGGTATGACAATTACGTTCATGCATAATGATCGTTTATGATTAATTGTTGTATGTGTTGCTTAATCACATAATGAATGCCTTATGTTAAATTTCGATTAGTAATTTAATTTAGGGTTGAATTAAGTGGTTGAACTGATAAAGGATAAACTCTTGTAACCTAGGATAAGAGACTTGCTTGTGAATCAAGGGGAAGCAACGTGTTTTAATTCTGATATTTTATAATTCTCATTTATTCGCTGTTTAATTTACAAAAGCAAACACCCCCCCCCCAATTCGTTACTATTTTCCTACTATTTGTTATGAACATTTGGTTTATCATTGCTCGTTGGGAAACGACTTAGGATCACTTCCTAGTTACTGCATTTTAATGTTTATTTGATTCGGGTACGGCCTCGATCAGGTTGCAATTGCAAGATTTGGGTTTTTGGGATCAGCTGCAGTGGCAGAAGCAAAATGGTAAATTAGCCATGCGAGTATCAAGTAAATCAATCGATATTGTGAAATTTCAGATTTAAATCTGGTCATAGATTGAGAGACAAATCAATACACAATTCCATTACATGCTTGGAGTGCAGTCGTTACCTGGTCTGCAAGAAGAGTAACAACCAGCAGCAAGTGCCACTACTTTAAGCTTATTTGGATTCTCTACCACAATATCTAGTGTCTATAAAAGCATACAGGGGAAAAGATGCACTACATCAAAGGATAAGAGACAAAGCCAAGCCAAGCCATCTACAAGGGGTAAACAATCAATAATTTCTAGTCACACTGAGGATCTTGGCCTTTCCCTTCACTCCTTCAAAGACCCTGGTTTGATTCATCATGGCCAGTCCCAAGAAGGTGCAAATCAAACACCTTCCAATGACCAAACCCTCTTCTTAATTTGCTGCTAGCTCAAAAGAATGAAGTGAAAAAACTTTAACTTTTTTCTTCCTTAATTTGCTGCTTATGCACCTATACATCTATTATAACTGCCTTGGAATTTTGACAATGCTATGACTATGGTGGGTTCTGTAGAAGCAAAGCTTCATGGTGAATCAAAGGTGATTCAATGGTGTTTTGATGATAACAATGATGATAACAAAAAATGATGACAAAGGTGATGACAAAAAGCTCAAAGGTCAATCAAAGAACAACTCAAGTGAATCAAAGATCAATCAAAGAACAACTCAAGTGAATCAAGAACAATTCAAGAGTTCAAGATAAGAATCAAGAAGAATTCAAGACTCAAGAAGAAAGTTTAGAGTCAAGAATCAAGATTCAAGGTTCAAGATCTCAAGAATCAAGATCAAGATTCAAGACTCAAGATTCAAGAATCAAGAGAAGGCTTAATCAAGATAAGTATGAAAAGTTTTTCTCAAAAATTGAGTAGCACATGATTTTTCTCAAAACATGTTTACCAAAAAGTTTTTACTCTCTGGTAATTGATTACCAGATTGTTGTAATCGATTACCAGTAGCAAAATTGTTTTGAAAAAGTTTTCAAATTGAATTTACAACGTTCCAATTAATTTCAAAAAGCTGTAATCGATTACAATGTTTTGGTAATCGATTACCAGTGCCTTTGAACATTGAAATTCAAATTCAAATGTAAAGAGTCACATCCTTTCACATAAAAGCTTTGTGTAATCGATTGCACTTATTTGGTAATCGATTACCAGTGACTGTTTCTAAATAAATCCAAAGATGTAACTCTTCAAAAAGGTTTTGACTTTTTCAAATTGGTTTTAAGTTTTTCTAAAAGTTATAACTCTTCTAAATGGTCCTCTTCGCCAGACATGAAGAGTCTATAAAAGCAAGGCTTTGATTTGCTTTACAATACACTTTTACACTTATTCAATCAATCCTTTACAAGCCTTGAATCTCTTTGAATTTCTTCTTCTTCTTTGTACCAAAAAGTTTTCTGAAGTTTTCTGGTTTTCTAAACCTTGAAAACTTGTGCTATTCATCCTTTCATTCTCTTCTCCCTTTGCCAAAAAGAATTCGCCAAGGACTAACCGCCTGAATTCTTTTTGTGTCTCTCTTCTCCCTTTTCCAAAAGAATAAAGGACTAACCGCCTGAATTCTTTTGTGTCTCCCTTCTCCCTTGTCAAAGAATTCAAAACGACACAGTCTGAGAATTCTTTTGATTCTTCCCTTTCCCTAATACAAAAGTGTTCAAAGTACTAACTGCCTGAGAATTCTTTTGTATCCCCATTCACAAAGTATCAAAGATTTAACAGCCTGAGATCTTTGTCTTAACACATTGGAGGGTACATCCTTTGTAGTACAAGTAGAGGGTACATCTACTTGGGTTTGATTGAGAACAAGAGAGGGTACATCTCTTGTCGATAAGTTCTAGTGGAGGGTACATCCACTAGGGTTTCAAAGAGAACAAGGGAGGGTACATCCCTTGTGGATCTTTGCTTGTAAAAGGATTTTTACAAGGTTGAAAGAAATCTCTAGGACCGCAGGTCGCTTGGGGACTGGATGTAGGCACGGGTTGTTGCCGAACCAGTATAAAAACTCTTGTGTGTTTGTTTCCTTCTTCCCTACTCTTTTACTTTCCGCTGTGCATTTAATTTTTGCTTTTACTTTCTGTTAAGTTTCTCTTCTACTCCTCATTCTCTTAACAATTTAGTAAATGCCCTAGAAGAATAGAATTTTTAATTAGTAAATGTTTAGGAATAATTAATTCAACCCCCCCCCCCCTTCTTAATTATTCTGAGGCCACTCAATCCAACAGGTTCAACATCAATGTTATGTGATTTACTTTGATTGATTTCCTAGGATTCTGCTATATTTGGCAGAGAAAGATTTTTTTTCTTTCTTTCTTTCCACAAACCTTGTAATTTTTCTACTTGAGTTTTCACCACACAATTACTAGAGAACAAATTTACTAATTTCAGTTAAAATAAGAACTAAGATTAAGTAGATATCCATAAAACCTCTCTAGGAAAAAGAAATACTTTCTCAACTTAAATTAATAAAATACAACCAAGCTGATCCCAGGCTACTGGATAATCTGGCAACAAACAGAGCTTTAAGATTACCAATACAGAACTTAATACAAAAACCACTAAGAGATGAAAACATACATCTTACAGAAAATCAAGCCAAACAAACTATGGCACTAATTCAAAGTGCACACCGCACAGTACATTTTCTAATCAATTTTTACAAATAAGAATATAAGATCACTAGCAGAAGTTTAACTGCTCATCATCTGATAACTTTTAACTATTTGCAAACCCAACAAAACCTTTCCACCCATAATTGCTACAGCTTACACTTCATGAGTCAGAATGCCTTTTCACTACCTCAAGGTTTTAACCGTGTGTATAACATTATTCATTGCAACTCTAACTCAACATTGTTATCATAAAGTCTAAATATTCATAGAACAATAAAGCTATAAATTGAGAAAGAGAGGAAGAAGGAGAAGTAGGAAAAAGAACCTGTTGAATGGGGAAGAAGAAGGAGAAGAACAAGAGAGTTGCCACGATGCTCGAGTGTGACAGAAACGATGCTTGAGCTTAAATGAAACGATGCTCAAGTGGGTCGCTTAGACGGAGAGCAGAGAGCTTAGATGGAGAAGAAGAGAGCGCGAGCAAAATAGGGTTCGAGTAATATTTTAAAATCTAAGTTCAACATCAATTTTTTTAAAAAAACCGATGTTAACGTTAACATTGATTTTCTGGAAGAAACCAATGTTAACTTATCATACATTAACATCGGTTTTCTCAAAACCCGATGTTAACATACTTAAGTTAACATCGGTTTTCTGCAAACCCGACCAAGAACCGATGTTAAGGTTAGTTCATTAACATCGGAATTTTAGAAAATCGATGTTAACGGATACACATTATTTACAATTATGCTACCACGTTTACCTTAACATCGATTTTGTCAAAAACCGATGTTAAGTTGGCGATGTTAAATCTGCTTTTTGTAGTAGTGCACATTTAAGTAATTTTATCAATAGAAAATCATCACAATTTTAGAACATGTATTAGTCATCAGATCTTGCATTTATCTTAGCAATATAATACTAAATAATTCAGTAGTTCTAGAAAAGAAATAATTCCAAGATAATTTATATGGAGGCACGAATTTCAAAGATAAGTTATCTATTATCTAAAATCACTTTGTCGCTCGGTTTTTCAAAGTTTTGCTCCTAACTTATTTTGAGTGCTCTAGGTGTTCCGGGAGTAAGATTTTCTCAAATCTTATATGTTACCCTATATTTTCAAACCTAAGAAACTCATGTTTGAGTTCAAAACTTTAATAAAAATATTCCATACTGCTTTAACTCTCAATCCAAATTCGTGATAGATTTTTCATTTTACTAAAGGTCCTTAAACTTGTTTTATTTGCAACTTTTGCTAGGAAACTCTGATTTGAGTGAAATTTAAGGCTAACTCTATGCTTTAACATGCAAAGATATCATTTTTGGCATAAAAAATTCAAATAAAATAGCTCACCTTTGGCAAGTACCCCACTTTTCTGACTGACGAGTACTAAATACTTGGATAAGAAGACTTTGGAGAAGAAGGAAGCTTGGAGGAAGATATCCCTATGCAGGTACATGATTATTATAAAATTTAATTAGGAATGAGCATGAAATAAGTTGAGACGATTTTGTATTTGTTTGTATCTAATCCAAAATTATTTTGATAAGATTTTTTATTTTTAAATGAATTTGACTCAATCTCGATTGAATAGTATATGAAATAAGACTATGTCAAATCAATTTATTAATGTAATATATAAATTTTAACATCAAGTATAATAAAAATAGTATAATAAAAGAAGTATAAATTTTTAAATAAGATATATTTTGTCGTATATGTTTTAAAATAAAAAAATATTATTATGAATATAATGTCTTGTTATATATAATATTATCTATTAAAATTATTATTATCAAAATACTTTTCTTATGGATAATACTTTAATTGTTTAAAAAAAGTTGGCTTTTTAAATAAATATAGGAAATCAGATTGAGTTGGGATATCTTGAAGCATAATTTGATCTCGTTTACAAAACACACTAGATTTAATTTCTAAATTACAAACCTATTAAAAATTAGAGAAAATTACACTTGACATTCCCTCAAGTTTATTTTAATTACACATGCATCCCCTTCTTTCTTTTTTTGGCCCTACAATCGCCCTGCCCCCCTAACTCTTACTATTCTTTACGCAAGCACCCCCTAATTCCTTTGTGGAAAAAAATTACAATATGAACAAGTTCAAACCAATATTTCCTATTTCAACTCTCAATAATGCATTCATTATTCAACAATCTAAATAAATTGTTCAAACTTAGAACCAATACAATCCATCTTGTTCAAATTCAAAACCAAATTGAGAACCCATAGAATTGTCAAAATTGTTCAAACTTCAACCTCCCATTCCCAAATTCAACTCACCAAAACAAACAAACTCTTCTCTTTATTTTATTTCCATCAAACCACCTAAACCCACTCCCTCTCATATCCCAAATGCAAAACTCCCACCCATTTTCTCTTGTTTCAATTTGCATGGTTGTGATGTGTGAACATTGGAAAGGGGAGAAGAGAAATAATGTGAGGCAATTGCAAAAAAGAAATGAAGAGAACCAAGAGACAGGTGTGAGCAGTAGGGATAATTTTGGGTTTCTAAAAATAATTTAATGGAAACGAACACCGTTAGACAGAGGGGGTGCCAAAGTAATATATGAAAAAGAAGGAGGTGCATGTGTAATTAGTGTAAATCTTAGGGGATATTATTTTAATTTGCTCTAAAAATTAACATTGGGTTAGGTCAAGTTAGTAGAATGAAATGAATCGTACATGTTCTTAAACTTAATCATCTTATTATGCATGTGTAATTAGTGTAAATCTTAGGGGATATTATTTTAATTTGCTCTAAAAATTAACATTGGGTTAGGTCAAGTTAGTAGAATGAAATGAATCATACATGTTCTTAAACTTAATCATCTTATTATGCACTCACAAAAAGGTCATTATTACAAGTGTGCGTACTAGTTTGATTTTTTTTTTGGAAGATATTAAATTTATTTATTTTTAACAATTTTTATCTCTTAACATTTTTTAATATAGTTAATAAGATATGAGAGTTTGAAAAAGAACATTAAGTGATTTGATGAGTAATTTGGACAACACTTTATCTCTTAACATTCTTTGTTATTCTTATAAATTATAAATCATAGATTATAAACTATAGACATACTTTATACTTAGATTACATGAATGTAAGAATTTTTAATATCCTGAGTGCATTTTAAACTAAATTTTATAATTAATAATGATTATTAAAAAATATAAATGTTAAAAAAAAAGTGAGATACAACAATTGTCATAAGTGAATTGATGCATGTAATATCATTGAGTTTTACTTGTGCTAACACAATCTTCTCTCTTTTGAACCTCGACCCTGCTTCGGGCATTATAAATAAATGTTATGCTTAACAAATCATTTTAGTTAATTTTTAATTTTTTTATTAATTGAAAACTTATTTAACTGTTTGGTAAATAAGTTTTTTTAAGTGATTTTTAACGTTTTTTAGTAGTTTCTAGCTTTTATTTTTTATTTTTTTATCCTTAAAATATCTATTCAATTTTCTCATTATCTTTTTTGAATATGTCATTTTACATTTTTCAACTATTTCAACAATTAATTTTACCGAATACTTATAATTTAATAAAATAATTTAAAAATTATCAATTAACTTTTTCGCTTCCAACAAATCTTACTAAATATAACCAAAGTTTAAAAAAATACAATATATTAATCAAAATTAAGATAATCCAAAATATAATCTAAAACTATTCCAAAAATATGGTAGGTTCAATTGTACAAATTTGTGCACCCATCAAATTTGCTTTTGCATTAGAGTGTGTGCCATACGAGGGATATGTTAATGTTTACAAACCATACTGGAACCTTCACAAGTTCAAGGTAAAAAATAAAATAAATAAAAAATCTACAGGACATAGCTGCATTGCACGTGCTCGAGAGAAGAGGGCCAAGGCTAAGCACATAATAACAAAATAAAAGCCCACATGGCAAGTTTGGAAGTTTCAGCAAACGATGTCGTTCCTTTCTTGTGGGCACGTTCTAACTTCTAACTTTCCCTGGTAGTTTGTCCCACACAAAATGAAGAAATCGGATGCAACTTTGGTGTTCGCAATAATAAACTATTTTATGAAGCTTTAAAACGTGCCAATCTCATAATTCTTCCCTCGATCAATCATCACTATTCATTATTATTCTCCTTAATTCCTTTCTGGGTTTTTCTTTTCTTCAAATTTTAAATATTTTGTTTTCAAATCCCATCCCTGAAAGTACAGTTTTCAAATCCCAACTAAGTAATTTTTCTCTTAGAATAGGATGAAAAATAACACAAAGGGTTGAGCTGAAATTGTGGTTTGGTTGCTGGCTTCTCCAAACCATGATCTTGGGTTTCTTATGTGTGTTTGTCTTTTTCTTCAGGTTGTTCTACCACCTGCTTTGATATTGTCTCATGGATGCTTTAAATTTAGGATTTTGGGTTTTGGGTCGGTGAAAATTTCGGATTTTGCATGGTGGGTGTTGTGTGTTATCTGTTATGTGATGGTCTTTCTTTCTGAGCACTTCAGAGGAAGATGGCTTCTTCTTCACAGGAGACGCACTCTTGGACGTTGGGAGGACTTATTGGTGCCTTTATTGACCTTGTTTTAGCTTATTTCTTGTTGTGTGGATCCGCTTTTGCTTTCTTTGTGTCCAAATGGTTTAGATTTTTTGGACTTTGTTTGCCTTGCCCCTGCAAAGGGAGTTTTGGGTTTAGGAGTAGCCGTTTCTGTGTGCATAGATTGCTGTTCGAATGGCCTTCTAGGAAGATATGTTCCATTCAAGTTATGGCGGTTAAGAGGTTCCCTTTTGATCTGGTTTGGGTTAAGGGTCATTCATGCAGTGCCAATGATAAAGTTGTTACAGAGAGAACACATGATAATAGGGTTGTTGAGTTGGAAGATGAGGCATCTTGCAGTTCATGTTCAGGACCGTGTTTGCTTCCCTTCGTTGATTGGGAAAACGTGTATGATGCTAAGGGGAAGAGGGTCATGAGTATGAAACGAAGGTCTGGAGTTCGGTGCCATAGGAGGGCTAGTTATGATTGTGCGAAAGTTTCTTCAGCTGTTCCTTCAGAAAACCTGCAATCTGATGTTGTCCTCATTCCTTGCTCGCCTTGTGATGGCAGTATAATTAGAGATAAAACAAATGCAGGCATGAGTCCTACCTCAGGGAAAGGAGTTAGTGTAGATGGTAAGTGAGAAATTTCCCACATAATAATTGCTCATTTGATGGTTTAAGTTAAACTGTTTGAGTTACATGTTGTTAATATGAGTTTGTAGTGTTCTAATTTATGCTATACTAGCTCCCATATGTTAGTATATTTATGATTCTTTGCAACCTACCAAGTCAGCATCTTGTGATTATAATGATGAATGATATTCCTTGGACTTCTAAAGGGAAACAAGTTGAATTATATTCTTGTTGATCACTGTATACATACTGTGGTTTTTTGACTTGTTGTATTTTGCTATCCTTCTATTTAGATGCCAAAGATGACCAAACTGGCCATGATTTGGATGAAAAGACCTGTCATAGTTATGATTTCAATGGATCAATGGTTGATAGTCCAGGACACGACAAATGTTTATTGTCATTGGAACACTACATAAATAATGTGTGTGACAATGTCCAGATTGTTGGTAATGAAGAGGACCGTGTCAAGATGTTAGAAAATGCACTTGAAGAAGAGAAAGCTGCCTATGCTGCTCTTTACCTTGAGCTAGAGAAGGAGAGAGCTGCAGCTGCTACTGCTGCTGATGAAACCATGGCTATGATATCACGTCTGCAGGAGGAGAAGGCGTCAATGGAATTGGAAATGAGGCAATACCTTAGGATTATAGAAGAAAGAGTTGCTTATGATGAAGAAGAGATGGATATTCTGCAAGAGATCCTTATAAGAAGGGAAAGGGAGAACCACTTTTTGGAAAAGGAACTTGATACTTACAGGCAGATGGATTCGAAAGGAAGTGACCAATCATATGGCAAGGCAAAGGTGCAACATGATCAATGGGGACAAAGACCTCCAATTTTGGTTGGAACATATGAAAATCGAAGCACCAGATCATTTGTTAAGAAAGATGAAATAAAAGATATTTCTTCAAATTATATGGTTTCTCAGACTTACAGCAATACGAAAGACGGACTAGATCTGGAGAAAAACACAGAACATAAGGATCAAGTGCATGTCAACCTGCATAGCTCCTTTTATGATACTGATCCGAATGTTTTTGATGTCCATGTCATTAACGATAACATAAAACTAAGGGAAGAGCAAAATGAAAAGTTAAGTATCTCTTCATTGAGTACTGTTACAAATGAACTCACAAATAGATATCTTGAATTTGGAGGTCAAACAGTACAGAGCAGTGATGTATTAAGTAATCGCCGAAGGACAGATAAGCCAGAAAATGGTAATGGTGTTGATGGCCCCACCAGTCACTTATCTATGTTCTCAAACTCAAGATGCAGAACTTTGTCTTTAGATTCTGGAAGTGATTCTTCAAGTGCAGTTGAAAATGAAAAGTTAAAGATTGGCAATGAGATTGAAATTCTTGGAGAAAGGTTGAGGATGGTGAAACATGAAAAGGAAAAATTGTCTTTCTTTTCAGAGAACGGAGAAAGTGAAAAGGGCCAGCTTCCTTGCCCCCTTCCTCATCTAAGGTATAACTTGTTATGTGCCACTGCTTGAATTTTTAACTAGACCAAGTTAGTCTTTAGAAGCATGTGTGTGAAACAGTTCTTTAGTTATGGTGTTTGTAATTCTTTGTAGCTTAAAATGGTTCACTATGCTGCTGCCATATGAGACAAATGACAAAGATTTGCTTAAATTTGACACGACTCTGCAAATACAAGTTCAGAATATGGACAGAACAAGGTAGTGAATTGTCACCAGTTGTGGTAGATCTTATTTGGATTATAGAGCTTTTTAATTTAAAGCTCAAATTTTCATATTTGATGATGAAGGACATGATTGTAGAGTAAATTCAATGCAAACTCGAGGAGTTTAACAATTTGATCCAAAAATACTTAATTCTGGTAATCAAAACAACTTTGGTTTTACTCTGTGTATTGTCAATTTTGTATGCGTAAGTGTTGTAAACTTCTTGGTACCGTGTTCAATTCCGACAGATAAAAAAAAAATTGCATAGCTTTATGTCTTAACCACTTTCTTATATTTCTGTATATCATCAAGTGTATTGGTAATTCTTACCAAGCACAATGCTCTTCTACTTTCAGTTCTCTCCTCCATCAATCACCCCTCAACACACAAAATCATAGTCATCAAGATCCAACTTAAAAGCTGGGCTTACTCCCGAATTAGAAGATTTTGTTTGCAATGATGTTTTCTTGTATCACATCATGTCATATCCATAAACATTTCTTTTTTAGCTGAGAACACAGTACCTTTAGTTGTACTGTGACTGTTCATAATGCAACCATATTGATGGCCAAAGCAAAGCTAATTATACCCCTTCCTTTTCAGGTGAGCTTGAGGAAGAGACGCTGCCAAAGTGTGACAATGGAGACATGTGAAAGCAGTTAAATCATGTAAAGTTACTCGTTTAAGTGCCACGAAGTTTGTGCCTAGGCAACTTGTAAATGGCAACCACCTTTGGTAGCTACTAGAATTTAGCAGTACTTATTTTTTTGTTATGTTTTTTAGTATGTAAATAAACCTTATCATAGTCTTCTAGGCTAAATATGTAGTTAAAATAAAGTATTATTTTGAAGCGTATGCCTGGTGTAGGTATCATTCGTACCTCCTTGTGTTGTGTTTTTGCCTAGCGAGCGAGAGTAAACAAATCACGCACGGTGCGAGAGTTTTGTTCGACGGTTGGATATAATGTTAAAATGTTTTACGGTGGAGATTGAGGGCGTAGCGTGTACATAATGTATTTAATAAAACACGTGTAATATTGAGTCCCGTCAAAATAGTGAAATACCAGGCTTCCATCACCAACATTACAACCATCAAATGATTTATGTATTTTATATACATTACCCAATATGAGATTAGCCGATGATAAAAATGCTTATTAAAAAGTTTTATACAGTGGTCAAATTATAATTCATTATATAATATAATAAATTTGTTAATTTTTAAAATAATTATTTTAAAATAATTCAAATAATAATTTATAATTGGATAATAATGTAAAATATTTTATATTACCAGTGAATATGCATTAAACTCATACCCAATACGACTAGTTACACTTAAAAATAATCATAACTTATCAAATAAGTTTTAATTAATTATTTATTTTGATAAATTATATATTTTGTTAATATTTATATGGGAATTCAACGTTAAGTTAAATATTTTAGATGCATTAAAATTAATGTTTTAAAATTATTTTTTATTAAATAATTGTATGCAAAATTTATTAGTTAAATTTTCTTAATTTTGGTGAAAATACTCTTGCTTAGGCGAATATCAAATTACTCTGACGATAAAGATAAAGATATTTTACTTGAGACAAAGGTGGATATACTCTAAAGATACATCACTTTAGACCAAGGTCAAATTAATCTAGTTAAGAAAAATCATTTTTCCCCCTTTTTTACTATTATTTGGACCTAAATAAATGGACATCTAAGGCTTCACGAACTAACCATGGTTAGGGTTAATTGATGAGACAATAAAGTATTTTAAGTTGGCATGGCACAATCTAATTGTGGTCAGAGTTAATTATCTACTCAATAAGACACATTACGTAATTTTATAACATAACTATCAGATAATGTTCTTTTTCTTAATTTCTATAGAGATTAAAAAACACAATATGATATTTCATCTTATTTAATTATATGAATTTAATAAAGCATTTGTGGGTTATTTCATTATATTACAAATGATTAATTACAATTAATATATTTATATTACCATTTTAAAAATTAATATATAAAATTATAAATAATAAACAATTAAAGATATTGTGACTATTATTTAATTTATTAAAATTATATGATCAAATGACCTATTTGGTCTTTTATCTTTTAGAAAGTTCATTTTGATCATTTATGTTTTAAAAAATGATCAAAATGGTCCTTTCGTTTGTTTTGAACTAACATTGTTAATGATTTTTAAAAAAATTGGTAGCTAAAAACTACTACAAAAATGTAACCATTTTTTTCTTCTCCATTTTCCTCTTTCTCCTCCTCCTCCTCCTCTTCTTCTTCTTCTTCCTTTGATTGCAGTCTCTTCTCCATTGCAGAGATTCAAATATGAAATTTGGGAGGTAAGGTCAAAATTAGATTGATTCCAAATTGAAGTGCACCCATCATAATAAGTTCAACTATGAAATTAGATTGAAACCTAATCCAGAAAATTGAGGTTTTTGTTTTCCACCAATCATTCTCGCGTTGGTTGCATTGTTGAAAATGGAGAGTATAACACCCCAATTGAATCACACCAAACTGAGAGGGATCCAGAGGCTGTGTAGGTATGAGACTATGCAATTGATGATAACTTAAATGAATTGATTGGTACTACCTATACCAACAAGATGCATATACTTCACTTAAGAATTCCACAATTAAACATGTTTATCTTGTGGGATGGTTCTGGAAAGTTCCCCAAAAAGCATGTGAATGAGGACAAAACATTCTAAAAAGTCTTGTGTTGGTTTGTGGGGACAATCATTTCTCCTGAAAATAGCCGAAGCGGATTGTCGATGTCTCGAAAAGGGCTACATATGAAGGATTTTGACCGGTGAAGGGTTCTAACCAACAAGGATGTTGAGTGAAGTGTCACTGTGTGAAGTGTTATAGTGTGTGAGTCGCCGATAAGTCGACAATCAGGATGTTACATAGAGCATAGTTCGGGGTTGAACATAGTGAGCATGACAAACATGATGATGACGACAACGCACAATGCGAGGGTGCACCAATGAAATTGTGAGCACATGGTAGTGCAGGTGAGGATGGTAGGGATCTTAGGCATTGAAATCAATGGAGGTGGCACGATTGCTGATGACAAAGGAACCGTTGGACAATCTCAAAGCTTTGGATTTGGTGGAAAGTTGCAAAGAGAATAGTTACCTATACATGCTTGCCATGGGTTGGAGCGTAGTGACGTTTTGCCATGTTCAGGCACAAATTAATCACTACCTTTCTTGGTACGTAGTGTCTTGTCTGGTGAAGAACCGAGAGGAGGAAGGAGATGAAAGATGAAGACGAGGAAGGAGACAAAAGACGAAGACAAGGAAGATGAAGAAAAAAATGGTTATATTTTGTGGCTACTTTTAGCTGTCGATTTTTTAAACTCATTAATGGTGTTAATTCAAAACAAACAGAAGGACATTTTGGTCATTTTCTAAAACATACAAGACAAAATGAACTTTCTAAAAGATAAAAAAACCAAATTGAACCGAAAAAATAAAATAAAGGATCAAATAAGTCATTTGACTAAATTATATGAATTAGCTAATGCTATTTAATTCTTAATAAAGAGCCAAATAAATAATGCATACAATTATTAAATAAATAATAACTTTAAATTATTAATTTTAAGGCGTAAATAACTTAGTACCCATAAAATAGGATATTTTGATTTTGGTACCTTTTTTTTTTGGTTCAATTTTAGTACTTCACATATTTTTGTGTTTGATTTCATTATTCGTTGTTAGTGAACTTTCATTAACTAATGACATGGCTAATAGAACGCCACATCATCAAGTCTAGGACATACAAAAATTGTTGACTCATAATAATTAGGTATCACAACGAGGCGGGTTGATGACGAGTTTGACTATTCTCATCTCCGTCTTTGCAAAAGAAGGGACAAGTTTGGGTTTGGGTTCTTAAAAGGGCAGGGAAAAAAATAAAAGACAGGTTTGGGTTTTATTGGGTTCAAGAATATCCGCGAGGAATTCATCTCACTTTTAAAAAAAAAATTGTTAATATGCTTTAACCACATTATCAATTAATGGAAGTTCATTAACAATGGATAGTAAAATTAAACATAAAAATATATGATGGACTAAAATTGAAAAAAAAAATAATCAAAGTTTAGATACCAAAGATAAAATAACCTATCTTATAGGCACTAAAAAATTATTTGAGCCTATTATTCATGTATGTTTAACTTAATGTGGCATGATCAAATTTATGTTAAATATATAACTAATTAAAACTTACCAAATAATTTATAATTATTTTGAGTGTATCTAAACATATTAGGTAACTTATATAAAAAAACATAAATCATCTAGTCGTAAACTTCATGATGGAATGATAGTATGTTTTAATGATAACCAATATGTGATGTGCGCGCACTTGATAATGTGTTACTTTATAAGATTTAATAAAAGTTTTTTTTAATTGAGAGCATAACAAATTAAATAAGTTTTTTATTCGTAAGAATTAAACACGGTACTATGAGCTTTATAACACTCCCTCATTCTATTCTACCAACTAAGCTAAACTCTCTTGGTATATTAAATAAGTTTTAAATAAGAGTAAATAAGTTATATATTTAAGTATTAGCGAAATTGATATCATACAAAGTGTTGAGGAAAATAACACAAGAAGGGGGAGGGGGTTGAATTGTGATTTTATAAATTGTTAACCTTTCTTAAAACAAAACACAAGTTATTGTCTGATGCAGGTTTTGTTTAAAGAAAAATAATAAAAATATGTGAAAAGCTTGATTAGATGATGATGAAAAGATTTTCACAATAGATCAAAACAGATATAAGATCTAAAAATAAATCTAAATCCTTTGTTAGTTAAAACTAAGGAAAGCAATAAAGAGAAAAACACATAAAGTTTATATTGGTTCATCTATACCATCGAGATTACGTCTAATTCTTGGCAAACCACCAAGTTCCATTAACTTTAAAAAGTTACAAGTATTTGTTGGGACTTTTGGCAAGTGTACCAATTATCGTTGTAGGTTTCACATCTATAAAAGAGTTTGTCTCCACAGGAACTTGAGTTTACTTAATTCATTCGGATAAAGGTTATTAGTTTAATAGTTATGTACAAATTCAATCGAATGTCATTTAGTTTTGGTTTGACTAACTAAAGATAACTGAAAGTAAAAAAATAGTAAAAATAACAGTTTTACGGAAATAACAGAATTCAATGCATCAGAAATACGAAAATTGCGGAAACGATTTAAATTAATTCAAGAAAACATAGGATTGAATTTCATCGTTCATACCCTTAGTATCCTAATGAGATTAATATGCATAAATCATTTTCTAAAATTACTGATGCATACATAGTTATCCCAAGTCGATTCCTCGCACTTGGAACCTAAGAACATTTACTGAATATTGATCCCTCGCATATGCAGTAAATATCCCAGTATTACAATTATATTCTCGTGCTTTTTGCAATCAAAACGTTATGCTCTATTCCTAGCAACGTAACATAAAGAGTAAAATCATTTGGTTCAAATTCTAAGATTACTTTCCAGTCTCACTTAAAATCCAATTTCATGCACTGGTAATCAAATAGAATCAAGCATTACGAGTATAATGAAATAACCAATAATGAGTAGAAAAAATTAATACATATATAATATCAAAAGGGATACATAAGGGTACAAAGATTACATCCAATCCTTAAGAAAAACTAACTGATCATTGTGGAGAGCACAAGACTAACAAGAGAAATGACGAAGGAAGTGATCCACGATCACAACTCTGCAATGCCTCGATTCCACTTTTCCTCTTCTTCTTCTACATTTTTCTCTTAGCTTTTAGGTTGCTAGATATATCTGTTCCTCTTTCCCTGCATGGCTATTTATAGAAAAAGCCATTTAGTGCAGGGGAAACTCGCCCACGTGAGCTGCTTGCTTAGGGTTGTAGGTATCAGCTCGCCCAAGCCAGTGGCTTGCTTATGACTGAAGTTTTCTCTTTAGCCTAGGCGAGCTAGATGGTAGCCTGAGCGAATTTGGGGTCAGAAACCTTTATGAAAAGACCATTTTGCCCTTCCTTTTAGCTTTGTTTCAGGATCTAACAAACAACCATCAAAACCTACAAAATCATGGATGAATCTTTCATACTTAAACAGCAATATTAGTAAATGTACAATATATGTAAACAACTAGATTTAAAGGTAATTTATAAGAAAATTATTACAATCAAAGGATAAGTGCTAACAATTTAATCCAAAAAACAATTGAAATTTGGCACTTATCAACTCCCCCCAACCTAGAACCTTACTTGTCCTCAAGCAAAGTAAAGAAAAATTACAAATAAAAATAGTATAAGTATGCTTAAAAAATTATGAACATTCTTTGTAAATAATCAATCCTTAAATTGATCATAACATTTTTTTCAAAATGCAACAATTAGAAATGAAAGCACAAAGATGGATTTCACAGAACCAAAAATGAGATTAAGATCATTTCACATTTTGTTTCTATAGAACATCAGAGGAAACATTGGATTCATTTAAACAGAGGAAAACCTCTCAAAGGTGTATAAATCTCACACATGCAAGTGTTTCATCTCAATTCCAATCACAGATATGTCATAAATCAATTTTGCAAGTCATCTCCCATCAAATCAAAGATAATGTGCATAATCATCATGGATCAATAGGTCTTTTTAAGGTTGGGCCTAGTTTTGAAGGAAATCTTAGTTTTTCTGAATATTCAAACATACCTTGAGAATAGGAGAGCAGACATAAAAATCTAGCTAGTAACTTAAATGAACGATCAGTTCCTATCCTTTTTCATTTTAACCAAGTTATCACTTCTTTCTATTTAGATATTTACAACAACTTTGTACATGATTCAGACATTTATTTATCCATAAAGAACTTGTTTTTTTTCCTTTTCAAGTGTTTGGCTCAAAGGGCTTGCAAATGGCAAAAATAATATATATTGGGATAGCTATTTAGCCAATGGCTTAAACTGTAAAGAAAGAAAGAATGCCTAGATCATATCCATGAATCATATGTTATGACAATCATAAATTCATGCAAAATCAACTGTAGAATATATCAATGAGGACACTCAATGTAAAATTTGTGGTTGCACATAGTTACTAAAGCTTAATACTTGTTTCCATATTCAAATCAAATAAGTGTTTCAAAAGTTGTTCTTTTATCAAGTCCATGCAAAACTATCTGAGTTCATTTGGTTTTTGGGAAAGTCCTTCATTGTTTTTTATTCTCAAATGTTTTCAAAAGAAATCCTTTTGTTGTGTTCTGATCCAAAAATAAGTTTAAAAAATATTGGTTGTTGATTCTTTCCAAAACATGTTATGTTCAAGAAAAATTTTCTATTTAAGTCCCAAAAAAGAGTTATAATCTATAACTATACTAATAGAATATCAAAGCACACGTAAATTAATCAAAATAAACTCGCGTAAGTAAATAAGGTAATAAAGTGCTAAATTTTAATACAAAATAATAAATAAACATAAAGACAAATTCATGAATTTTGGAAGGTCATGGCTGAGGAGCTCAGTCTCCTTGATGATCATGGTTGAGGAGCTCAATCTCCTTCAATGAAATAATCAACATGATCTGCCATGTCTTCATCTTCCTCCTGAAAAATAGTTGTCCCCGGGCCATGCAATAGCTCTAACAAAATAGATTAGAAATTCAAAAACATAATTCGTGAATAAAGACTCAAAAAGTAAGTTTTAGACATATAAGACATAAGATTAAAGTAACACAAATTAAGACAAAGCTTAAAAACACTGGGTTGCCTACCAGGAACGCTTCTTTAACGTTTTTTAAGTTGGACGTTATAGTTGTGGTTGAGACTTCACTATTTCACCTTCCATAATTCTTTTCTTCTTCATAAGCAAATCCTTCATGAATTTAGCATATGTTGGCATCTACTCTAATGCCTCAAAAAAAGGAATGTTAATATTCAATTGTTTAAAAATATCTATAAAATGCTTGTACTGCTATGAGACCCTAATTTCATCCTGGTATAATACTTTTATCATTAACATATGATGTTTTGATCATTGCTAATCGAGTTGTGGTGTTTGGCACCGGTTGTGGCACAAGACTGAGGGGTCGCTGAGGGTTGATGTTTGATTGTTAGACCCAGAAACAAAGCCACAAGGAAAGGGGAAAAATGGTCATTTTCTAGAATTTTTTGGACCCTAGCTCGCCCAGGCTAGCATCTGGCTCGCCTGGGCGAGCTAATACCTTTAAGCCTAAGCAATTGGCTTGCCTAGGTGAGCTTCCCCTGCACCAAATGACTTTTTCTATAAATAGCCATGTAGAGGGAAGGGTTTAAGGCTTGGCAATTGAAGGAATAAAAGGAAAAACGTAGGGAGAAAGAGGAGAAGAATAAAACAAAGCCGAGGTGTCGCCGAATTGAACCGTGGATCGTTTCCTACATCCTTTCTCTTGCTAGCCTTGTAGCTTGTGCAACAATAAATTAGTTTTTCTTAAGATTTTGATGTAATCTATGTACCCTTATGGGTCCTCTATGATATTATGTGTGCGCATTTATCTTCTTTGTTTATCATTGGTAATTTCATTTTATTCGTAAGGCTTAATTCTAGTTTATCACTAATGTCATGAGAATTGGTTTTTTAGTGAGACTGGAAGGTAATAAACACAACAAAAATGGAAAAAAAAAAAATCAATTCACAACCCAACTTCTTTTCATCAAATATCACTTGAGATCGTTTCAAGATCCAACACCTTAACGATTCTCTCCAATTTTAAAAATTTAAAACGTCGTTTCAAGGTCCAACACCTTAACGACTCTTTGTTCGCAATTAAAATAAATCTTTCAAAAACATAAAATCAATTCAACACACTAACATTTAGACCTAAAGAACTACGTAGGTCTAATTTCCTCATTGCACCTGAGGATACGTAGGAGGAAGGGCAACACCCTTGTCGATTCAAAAAAAGAAAATAATAAAAAAAGAAAAATAAATAATTTTGAAGTCACATTTTGCACACTCGATTAAAGGCTGTCGTCCCTTGTAACGAGCACATGGGGTGCTAATACCTTCCCTATGCGTAGAATTATATTTTAGACTTTCACTTATTAAACGCCTTCATTATTCTATTAGATACTTTAGGTTTCATTGTATTATTTTTATGAGTGCAATTCCTTTCACATAGGAGAGGAAAGGATGAACCTTGTTTCACTTTAATTCTATCAATTCAATACTTCATCTTGAGTTCTTTATTTTTTTTCCATACTTAATGTTTTTATTTGATTGACCATTTTATAAATGAATTCAGGAATTGACTTGCGCTTTGGCGAGCCTTGTTGAAACCCGAACATGAATCAAATACTTAATTGGGATTATCTCTAGGGATAGTGTAATCTTGGTTAAGCCTCACCAATTCTCATCCATTAATGTTGATTGCTTGTGTCGGTGAGTCCAAGTGATTGGGTATCGGGCAAGTAGTTTAGAATCTGTGACTATGCGGGAGCTGAGGTAAACTACATTAGTGAATTGACAATGAACAAGAGATATGAGTAGAGAATTGTGAAATTACAGTTGATCGAGTGAATTCCAAGTCCAAACCTAGACATTCATTCATCAAAATCGATATCACCATCCAAGTCTAGTATTTCTATCTTTACTTAATTATTTTGTGGCAATCACAAAACAAAAATACAAAAGTTATTTCTTAGTTAAATAATTACATGAAATTTCTCCTTTATTCCTTTGGGAGACGACTTTGACGATAGTTCAATTACTACATTATGATTGGGTTACATTTGGCCTATAACTTGAATCTACTGTAAAATAAAATTATAACAAGTTTTTTATTACGTTATCAGGGAATATATGAATTTTTTATTTTTATTTGATTAAGAACTTGTAAATATTTGTAAATAGACTGATAAATATTGTAAATAGTTATAGATAATAATAGATAAATTTTATCAGGTGTAGATAGATTAATAGATAATAATTAGAGTAAATAGAGTAGGTGTATATATCTTTTAGATTTAACTAGTTCTATATATCTTTTAGATTAGATGATTTAGTTAGTTAGTTATAGATTAGATTTTATTAGAATGTAAATATCTATTATCTTCTGGGTCGTTAGTAAAAATTCTAAAATTGAAAATTCAAATAATATCCACCATATCTTTTAAGATTTGATTGATATCTTTTATGAAATTTTAATTTTAGTTTTATCATGTAAATATATTATCTACTTGATTGTAATTTTCAATTTTTTTGTCTTTACTGACCTATCTTTTGAAATTATCTTGTCTAATTATCTTATAAATAATTTCACACTTAATTTTTTCTTCCCTAATTACTCATAATTTTTTAATAACATTATATACCTTTTTAATTTTCAAGTTTAAAATTCTTATCTCTAATCTCTACTAGTAAATATAGTATGTATAATTTAATTGGTAGATTTATCTTTTATTTTTAGATTTTTTTCATTTTATTTTTAAATTTTCATGTATATATATATATATATATATATATATATATATATATATATATATATATATATAGATACGTATCTTTTATTTTTCTATTTTTAATATATCTTTACCAGCTAATATAAATTAGAATATTAGAGTAGCTATCTCTAATTTTTATTTTCGGATTTTATAAAATTTCAAAAATAATATATACATACCTTTTTTCTGTTTCTATCTATTAGTAAATATATCTTAGATTATCTAATTAGAGTAGTTTTATTTGTCATATTTTATTTTCCTTTTATTTAAAATATTTTTGAAAAATCATAAAAATATATAACTTTTTTATTTTTTCTGTTCATTATAGGATAATTAGTTTTTTTTTTAAAATAATTATATTTTAAAAAAAATTAAAAAACTAAAAATAAATATATCTTCTATTTTTTGTTATCTTTTTTCTTAATTAAAATGCTAACTATTCCTTAAATAAATCTAGATATAATTAGCATTTTAATATTCAAATTATATCTCTTATAATTTATTTTAAAAAAAATAATTAAAAATTATATTTTATTTTCTGATTTTTATTTTTAAGTACTTACGATATTTATCTTTTATTTTTAGATTTTAATATTTTTCTTGATTAGTTAATTTTTCAAAAATTTAACAATCTTTTTATATATTTTATTTTCTATTTAAACTGACCACTCTACTCATATATTCTATGTTTCTTTTTTATGCTTACTTGCTAGATACAAGAAGAAAAATGGTTTTTCTAACTCCTCTTGATTCTAAAACCAAAAACACTGTTCAAAAGCTAAAGGGAGAAGCTTCGCGTGCAAAGAAGTAATTGTTTGAAGAAGGATCATCTTTAAGCTCGTCAACTAAAGCAACTGAAATAGACAAGGAAGGAATAGCAGAAGTAGAGCAAACCATGACAAAATAAGCAACCAGTCAAGGAATCGTCATCATTTTTAAAGCGATGGCATTTTTGTAAATATGAAAAACATTTCGAAGATGACTTTCGTGAAAACTATCCTTGTATAGCTGAAACCATAAAACAAGGACGATTTTTAATTAAGACCGTTGTCGATATCAAGTATTCAAAGACAGTTATTTTCAAAAACCGTCTTTGAATGAGGACCGGTTTTTATTTTTGCCTCTTTGTGACATCCTGGAAATTTCTACCCGAAATTTTTGTAAACGGTACATTTTGTATGATTATATATATAAGTATTATTCAGTGTATATGCATATATGTTCCTGGTAGAAGTAGGAATAGTGGGGGCAAGATACGTGGGTTAGGCTGATTAAGGAAGAGAAATCCATAATTGGAAGGTTATAGGTTAATTCTCAATTAATTAGTCTAAAAATCATCATTTTGCGTGTAACTTAAAATTTAACAAAACCAACCTCTAAACCACGCTCAGGGTTTTATTCTGAGCGTTTTGATATATATATTGCCTACTTTCAAAAACTGGCCCCGACGGACGCAGAGGAACGCGAGGAACGGGAACCAGAGAAACGGCATGCAAACCGAGGCAGAATTTTTTTTTTTAGCGTTGCAAAGGTCAGATTTTCCCCTTTTTGTGACTGAGTATGAGTCACATCAAGAGGAAAAAGTGGGCCCTTTTTGCTCCACTCAAATGGAGACATGTGACATAGCTTAAAATAAAATAATAGAAAAGAGAAAAGCCTTTTTAAACCAAAAAGCAACACTCTCTCTCTACTCACTCAGCCCCAAAATTTCAGAAAGCTCTTTCCTCTCTCTCACGTTGCCATTCTCTTCTTCTTCCTCCACCATTGAAGCTCCAACAAAGCTCCAACCTTTGGTAGCCATTTCTGCTCCAAATCGCGAAAGGAAGGCATTTTCGGAGTCGTGAAGCGCATCTCTACGTGTGGGACTTCGAAATTTCAGGTTTGGGTAGACTTCTTTCTCACTTGATTTTCGTGGGTATTGGGTTTTGGGAGATATGATGGGTAGTTTTGCTAGGTTCCTGCTTCATGATAGTTATTTGTGAAGAAATTTGTTGAAAGCATGTTGAACTTGCCATGTTTGGATGAGTTAAGTTTACCCACTCAGTTTTAGGGTTTTTATGATGATGTTTGTGATGTTTATGTGCTGAAATTGCTTATGGAAAACTGTTAGAGATGAATGGTAGAGTTAACCTAGGGTTAGAAATTGAGAATATGGTGTTATGAGTGGAAAAAAAGTGAGGTTTTGAGAGTTGGAAGGCCAAATCTGGATTTAGTGGTATTTGGAGGTTAAAGTGAGTTAATCCTAGCTTGAAATGTCATTTAGGACTTATGAGAAAGTTTGGGCTGTGCTAGAGAGAAAAACAAATGACCAAAGTGAACAAAGAGCCATTTCTAGGGTAAAATTGGGTGTTGAGGAGTCAAATTTTGGTTCGGTGAAATTTTAGGTGTAAATCCAGTTTGAAAAAGTTTAAATTGATGTTATAGACCTGTGAGAGGTGAGAGTTTACTCCAAATTTACCCCATTCTCAATTGCACTTCTCAAACCTTGAAAATCCATTAAATTGAGGGGTTTTGGATACCTAGATTTTGTGTTGCTTTAGTCTGAAGCTTGTCCCTTGTTTAGACATGATTGATACATGATTTGGGACTTGTAGGATTCGATTTGGGAAAAATTGGATGAAGGCAAGAGTGGTTTTCGAAATCTGCACTTTATGCAGAATTTTGCTGTTGAAATGTGCAGCAGAATTTTGTATAAGTGCAGAAAAATGCTTGTGTATGGCTGGTTGTGAAAAGGGTAGTACATATGGGGTTCTGGATATTTACTAGCAGATCCCAACGGTCAAAATGTAGACTTATGTACTAGGGACTTCCAGTAAAATTTTCAAGTCGATCCAACGGTGAACGAATTGGAACGAAGGAAATGTTACTGGCGTCTTTAAGTGAGAAAAAGCTGTGATTTTTGGTTTGAGTTTTGGGCAGAGTTTTCTGCCTTTGCCCTGTTTTGCTTGGTTTTGTTAGTTTGTGATGAGTGGATGTTGAATTACTTGGATGTTGTGGAAGCTTGGAAGGATTGATGGGGACCCGGCGTTGAGAGGAACGAGGATAAGGGCTACGTGGGAGTACGTGAGCTCAGTTGGAGGTGGGCAACAGGGGATGGTGGGTTTGTACGTGATTTGTGGATGTGGAGAACTTGTTTTGCACCATCGCCCGACCACCACCTAGTACCACATGTGATGGATACCCCATAGTCCTACAAGCTTGAAATGAGGAAGTGTGGAAGGGTGAGACTTCCTACTTTTATTCGTTGACCACAGAGTGGTACCTGGAGATATGTCGCGGGGGTCAGGAGACCTTGGGGACGTCAGGTGGGGTGCTATTGCCCAAAACCAAGCTTGACCAATCCCGACCCAACCCGGGCATAGTCAGTCAATGAGAACCTGTGATGTACCTAAACAGGCGAGCTCCTGGCAGTCAACAGATAAAAGAACAAAGACCACAAAGCAAGGAGGCTTGTGTGGTGGCTGGCCAGCTGTGAACTTTGATTGATATATGGGATATGGCCTCTGGTAATCGATTACCAAGGGTGGGTAATCTATTACAAGGCTTAAAAGTGAAGACAGGAAGCTAAGATGGTCTCTGGTAATCGATTACCAAGGGAGTGTAATCGATTACTAGGCTTAAAAATGAGGTCAGGAAGCTAGGAGGGCTTCTGGTAATCGATTACCAAGGGGGTGTAATCGATTACCAGGCTTAGAAATGAAGGCAGCAGGTTGTGGAGGCCTCTGGTAATCGATTACCAGGCTGTGTAATCGAATACATAGAGGAACATGCCACTGGTAATCGATTACCAGTTATGTGTAATCGATTACACATTGCATTTTTGCAGGTTTCATGTCCTGAAGCTGTATAATTCGAGTTTGGCCTCTGGTAATCGATTACCAAGGCTGTGTAATCAATTACCAGAGATGAAAAGCCTAAAGATACCCCTTTTACTTGCATGTAGTGGTTATGAGATGCATTGTGTTGCGGCGTAGTTAGATTTTCGTGAAAGAGTCTACCCTTTTCTTTTCTTTCTTGTAGATCGTGATGGCAGCGCAGCTAATCTATGATCGAGTGGAGATGGAGTGCCTAGAGGGAGCTTGGGAGACCCTCGAAGGCAACATGAGGTGCCGATTTTGGGGCACGATTCAATTTACGGCTACTTCATTGGTGCATCCAGATGAACCCGCGCGCACGCTTCAGCGTACTATGGAGTGGATACTACCCACGCCTACACCATACCGTCTAGTGGAGCCAGTCCAAGTTATTGAGGTAACGTCATCCGAGGAAGACCCTGAGGAGGATCTCGAGGAGCTACCTCTTGAGCCTGCTATGAATGCTCTTGACTTTCTAGAGGGTGATGAGGACCCACTCCCTGAGGTGGATTCTCCCGAGGACGTCATGTCAGCATCCGAGGCAGACTCTACGGAGGATAGTGGCCCTGGAGAGATGGCGATCAGTGGAAGCTCTTCATCATAGTAGACAGTTCTATGGACTAGTTTTATATACTTTTTGAGGGTGGGTGTATCTAGGACTGACTGTTAGGTTTACTCTTTTGATTTTGTACGGGTAGACCTGTTGTATAGGAATTTGATGATTGTACACATGTGGCTGAAGCTACTATAGTGGATACTTTTGCTTTGGATGACACTATGTATTTTGTAAAACTCCCATATTTTGGACAGCTTTAAATGATGAACGTATTTATGTTTAATCTTGTTATTTGAAAAGAAAGCATTAGCAAACTTCATTTGCAAAAGAGTTTACCGACCGTATTTTGTTTAATTATTTTCACGTGACGACCTAAAGTAATGGTTGGTATACTCTGCCTTTTGAAACAGCAAAATAGTTTAGAGATTATGAGCGGTAAGAAAGAAATGACTCCGAATAGAGTTGTGAACTGGCCATTCAGGACTCTATAGTGAGGATTTTCCTTCTGAACCTAATTATTGTGAAAAGAGAAAGAAATGAAAAAGAAAAAGAAAAAAAAATTACCATGGTTTCTGTTATTTAAATCATTACTATTAAACCAATCATTATTTTGGGGATGCCACACTCTTCGCCTCCACTCACTCCATCTTTCAGTGAGGCCATTTTCACTTAGTTGAAGGTTCTAGAGAGAGTATAGTGGCCCTCAAACAAACACCTCTGAGTGACGGCCAGGTCTGTTGGTGCGCCACCAATAGTGACACCTTTACCTCTTCATACCCGCCCTACAACTCCCGACTGATCCGTAATAGCTCCTGCGATGTGGTGGCGCGTGGACGCGCCACCGTCCTCTGCGGGCTCACCAGCACTAGCCTTCGTTTCCACTCCACCTTAAATGACACCTTAGGAATGGAGCTGCACATGGGAACCACACGCTTTATCGGGACGACCACCGCCATGACAAAGAGGAAGAGCTTCAGACCCCTAGGGTTCATCACGAACTCGAAACTATGACTCACTGAGTGATGCACGTGGAAAAGAAACAACCTTATATGTTGATTCTTCATTTGTTTTATTTAAAAAAATGTTTTCTCTCCGTCTAGATCTTTAATATATAATGCCTAAACTTAAATGTGATTCATCTTCTAGGTGGATGAAGAGCTGGATGCATTAATTTCACGTATAAAGTTGAAGGAAGGAAATAAAAAGTTTTGGAAACATCATTTTTCAGGTGAGAGAGAATTGAAGAACAAACCTCATCATAGATGGTCACAGGAAAGGGAAGTTGAGTTGGCAATCAAAGTTACCCAAAAGGTAAATAGCTAAACCTTGACTATTTTTTCCTTTTAGCTGCAAGCTTGCTTCTTGTTGAAATGGTTATAAATGCAGAAGGGATCTATTTAGTATTACAAAAACAACCCAACAATGTCGATGCGTACTTTGGAAGAAAGGTAACATCTCGGCATTCAAAAAGTTGTGATCTTTATTTGGAAAGATTTGTTCCCTCTCCGACTTGGGTAATGAAAGCATGGGAAACAACTCAAGATGAAATGATGACTGCTGGTGGTTTGGATGCTGTGGTTTTTAACAGATTGGTTGTGTTCAAGTTGTTCAATCATTTTAAAATTGAAACTTTTTGAAGCTTCATGTCTTATATTGTGGCAGGCTATGGTGAAATGGTTATACTATAAGTTTTAATCTGAAATCCACAAGATGTCAACCTACTAAGTGAAGTTATCTTAATCCTATATAAGTTGAAGTGAACATATGGTATGGTATTAGGCTCAATTATTTTTATATTTCCTTTGTTTTTGAAGTCTACTTTCTGGATGCACCTGGTCCTAGGAATCATATGCCATGAGTATATGTTTTGATAACATGGCACCAACATTATGCACTACAAAAACTCTAAAATCAATACTTATTAAAATGTTGGATGTGTTGCATGACAACTTTATGATTTGCTCAAGTCTCTGAAATAAAGGAAGCCAAACATTAAAAGTGATCTGTCCTATAAGGGCACTGCCAACTAATTATTTTTTTAGTATACTAGATACAATTATTACATGCAAATGGATGGTAAAGCATAATGTATAGCATCACCTTATCACACATGTTAGTTAGTTGCATGGATCATCTCTATGATTTGTCATGTTACTTGTAGCTCAACCTTAGGACTATAAATCACTGACTACTATTATGGAAACAACAAAGAGAAATGAAATCACCTCTTTCAAGAAGCATCTGAGTGTTTACTATTTTTTACTATATTATATATAGTGATGCAATCCTACCCTGCAAGGGCATTGGATAGAAGACTCCAAGAAGATTGGGCCAAAGATGCAAGAGAAGACCCTAGGGTTCTCATGAGCCTTAGGGTAGATTTCAGGCCCATGGGCTAAGTATAAACCCACTTATCTTTGTACATATTAGATTAAGGTTTCATAATTTTTGGGCCTTGTATTTAGGGCTCCACAATATAGGTAAGGTACCATAGAAATGTAGGATTTTTCAGCCCTTGTATTTTAGGGCACCTAGACTAGTTTTTGCATTAGGGGTAGTTTTGTAATTTCACATGCATTAAGTGAATATTTGATGTGTGTGGTTGGAAATAAATTTAATTGAATTGGGAGAAGTCTAATCCAATTAAATTTTAGAGGGGGAGGTGAGCATTTGCTTGCTACACCTCATTGCCACATCATATAGTCACACTTTGTATATGTCCTTCATGCTTTACATGCCTCATGACACCTAAGCACACTTAGTGGAGAATCTTGGACTTGATCTTGGATTAGTGAGCTGAACCATAGCTAAAATTCACTAATCATAATTAGTGAAATTTTGGCTCCACAAATTCAATTTCAAATTCAAGTGAAATTTGAATAGAAATTCAAATTTCCCTCCAATTTTGTGTGACACTTAGGCTATAAATATAGGTCATGTGTGTGCATTTTGGAACTTTGACCATTTGAGAATTACACTTTAAAGTTCAGACCTCATTTGAGGCACAAAATTTTGTGCCCCTTCTCCCCCTCTCCTTCCACTCATCTTTTCCTACCTTTAAGCTCTTATTCATGGCTTCCTATGGTGGTGAGCTTCTTCTTGACTCATCTTCTCCCTGAAGTGGCGTCTCCTCTCAACTCTTCTTCTTCTCCATTCCACTGCCATTAAAATTCAAGAAGCAAAGGACTCCATTGATGAAGAAGATCCAAGGCCTACAAGCTCCAATGGAGCTACGTCATATAGTCACTAAAGCTTCTAGGATTTCTGCCAACTACATCAACTCATGCTTAACTTTAGCTTGGTTTTTATGCTAATAGTGTTGGATCAAGTGGCCTAAGAATAATTAAGAAGGGGAGGAGGTTGAATTAATTATTCCTAAACCTTTACTAATTAAAAATTTACTCTTCTAAGGCTTTTACTAAGTTGTTAAGTGAATAAAGAGTAGAGGAGAAAACTTAACCAAAAGTAAAGGCGGAAATTAAAATGCACAGCCGAAATTAAAAGAGTAGGGAAGAAGGAGACAAACACACAAGAGTTTTTATACTAGTTTGGCAATAACCCGTGCCTACATCCAGTCCCCAAGCGACCTGCGATCCTTGAGATTTCTTTTCCAACCTTGTAAAAATCCTTTTACAAGCAAAGATCCACAAGGGATGCACCCTCCCTTGTTCTCTTTGAAAACCTAGTGGATGTACCCTCCACTAGAACTGATTCACAAGAGATGTACCCTCTCTTGTTCTCAGTCAAACCCAAGTAGATGTATCCTCTACTTATACCACAAAGAATGTACCCTCCAATGTGTTAAGACAAAGATCTCAGGCGGTTAAACCTTTGAAACTTTGTGAATGGGGATACAAAAGAATTCTCAGGCGGTTAGTCCTTTGAAATCTTTTGTATAAGGGAAAGGGAAGAATCAAAAAAATTCTCAGACTGTGTCATTTTTAATTCTTTGACAAGGGAGAAGGGAGACACAAAAGAATTCAGGCGGTTAGTCCTTTGTTCTTTTGGAAAAGGGAGAAGAGAGACACAAAAAGAATTCAGGCGGTTAGTCCTTGGCGAATTCTTTTTGGCAAAGGGAGAAGAGATGAAAAGAATGAATAGCACAAGTTTTCAAGGTTTAGAAAACCAGAAAACTCTTGGAAAGCTTTTGGCACAAAGAAGAAGAAGAAGTTCAAAGAAATTCAAAAGTTGTAAAGGATTGTGTTATAAAGGTTGTTCAAGATTTTATAGATTGGATAATTGTAAAATGCAAAACAAAGTCTTGCTTTTATAGACTCTTCATGTCTGGTTAAGAGAACCATTTAGAAGAGTTATGACTTTTAGAAAAACTTAAAACCAATTTGAAAAAGTAAAAAATCATTTGAAGAGTTACATCTTTTGATTTGTTCAGAAACTTTCACTGGTAATCGATTACCAAATCATTGTAATCGATTACAACATTTTGAAATCAATTGGAATGTTGTAAATTTAGTTGAAAGCTTTTTGAAAACCATGTAATCGATTACCAGAGAGTAAAAACTCTTTGGTAAAAGGTTTTGAGAAAAATTCATGTGCTACTCAGTTTTTGAAAAAAATTTTAATACTTATCTTGATTGAGTCTTCTCTTGATTCTTGAATCTTGATCTTGATTCTTGGAACTTGAATCTTGAAACTTGATTCTTGAAATCAAATTTCCTCTTGAACCTTGAAGTGTTCTTGATTCAATCTTGAACTAATTCTTTGATTCTTGAAGTTATCATCTTTGTTAACATGAAGTGTTCTTAACTTTTGAGCTTTTTGTCATCATCTTTGTTATCATCAAAACTCCTTGAATCAATCTTGATTCATCATGAAGCTTGCTTCTACAATCTCCCCCTTTTTGAAGATGACAACTTCTGAAATCAAGAAACACACACACACACACACACACACTTTTTCCTAGTCGTTCACTCACATAAATTTCCATTCTCCCCCTTTGTTTTTGAGTTTATGCTTCATTTGAAATTAAGTTTATTACTTATGTGAGTTCTTGATTTAATCCTTATTTCTCTCCCCCTTTGGCATCAACAAAAAGCCAAAGTGCGTAACAAGTATGAAACATACAAATACAACTAATCATTCACACAACAATCATGGAAAAATATAAACCAATCATGAAGCAAGAAACATGAATAGATCAAATATATATAAAAACCACGTAGTCAAATAACATAATTCATATTTGTTCAAACATACCATGCAAATAAAGAAATGATAAATTGTTCAAATGTCATAATAATATAGATTATTTGGATAAGTCATTGGCATCTAGCAGTCCTAATTTTCTTCTAATGTTGTAGAAGGTATCTTTACTTAGTGGTTTTGTGAAAATGTCTGCAAGTTGATTTTTAGTATCTACAAATTCTAAAACAACATCACCTTTTAGAACATGATCTCTAGATACCAAGTGCGTAAGAATTATAAAACATACATAAATGACTAATCATACACGAGAATAGAAAAACAATCAAACAAGATAACTTAACCACTCATCAAACTTAGAAAGATAATATTTCATAGAATGTCATATAATCCAGAAATTCATTCATAATAACCAAATAAAAGTACATACCACTAGTCATATATCATCAAAATAATTGAATTTAAAACTCATAACCATAAACAACCAAGAGCAAGTAAATATAATCATCATGCTCAGTCATACTAATCAAGTATTAAAAGAAATACTAAGTATTCAAATGTCATAAAAACATAGCCAAATACAAGGCTTAAAAACAAAATATAATTATAATCTAAATCTATTATCAGAGAATCAAAACTTAATTCTAAGTAACAAAAATTAGTTATGAAAACATATATGATAACTCATTACTTATCTCAATTATTTTAGCATATCAATATAATTTTGACAAAAATCCAATCATGTCAAATCATACATAAATGGATAAACATACAATAAATGTATTTATACAAGAAAGAAAAAACTTATAAAAATCAAACAAGATAAAAAATCATTCACAAATCATAATTAAAACATATGTATCAAATAAGTCATAAATCATCAAAAATAACCAAGTAGAACCATAACACATAAAGCAACTAACAAGTTTTAAATTTTTAGAAAATAAAGTACTAATAAAGTTTCAAAATATAATTTCCTAAGTACCAAATAAGTAAACAAGATAATCAAGTTTAAACACATAACAGAAATACATTAAAACAAACTATTTTGCACCCATAAAAAAATACATATTCACTATCTTAATCAACATAACCTTTAAATATAATAAAAAAAATCATAATAACTCTCAAACACAATCAATCATCAAACATTTCAAATTAATTAAATTTAATTAACAATCAATTAACTATGCACAATCTATTTAAAAAAATTCAAATTTCAAATTTTTAAATTTCAATTTCAAATTTCAAATTTCAATTTCAAATTTCAAATTTCAAATTTCAAATTTCAAATTTCAAATTTCAAATTTCAAATTTTAAATTTTAAATTTTAAATTTCAACTTCCAGTAACTTCCTTTTTCAACTTCCAACTTCCAATAACTTTCACTTCCATTTTCAACTTTCAACTTCCATTTTCAACTTTCAATAACTTCCAAATTTTAATTTTCAAACTTCCAATAACTTTCAAATTTTAATTTTCAAACTTCCAACTACTTGGACACAATTACCAAAGACAAAAAATCAATCATGTATATTGAAATTATTTAAACTAAATATAGTTAATTAATTATAATAAATTTTAACATAATCAACTAATTTTGTACTTATCTTCAATTTATAGAACTAAGTATGTTCTATTGTAATCGATTAATTAAACACTAAATTTTAAGTATCAAATAACGATCATCAACACATATCATGGTAATTATTTACTTAATTCAATTATTCTAACATGTCAAAACATTTTTTATTTTTCAACAGAATCTAATCATCTTAGAAACAAAACATAAGCAATTCAAGCATTAATCAATTCAGACAAAATTCAATTAATCATACATATTTAAAATTAAAACTAAATATAGTTATTTAAACATTTTAAACACAATCAAACAATTTCAACAATCATTTTCTATTAGTCACAAAAATAACTTAAATGGAAATACTAATCATACCTTAATTCATAGAGATGGCTTAGATGTTACCTCTTTTAGATGTTACCTCTTTTGAGATGGCTTAGATGTTACCTCTTTCAATATTGTTGTCCGTGGTTGCTGGACGCAGAGAAGAAGAGGCTAAAGTATGATTTGCGAGTGAAAACCACAGAGTTGAGGCTGCTATCGCGCGCTCTCAACCCCACTCTCCACGAGCTTCATTCCTAAAACCCTAACTTCGCCATTGTCGAACTACTAACTTAACACATTGTCAAACTACTTCGTCCCAGGAGATCTTGATAAGGTTGGGGTCAGAGGACCAGCTAACATCCATGGCGGAGAGGGGGGTTTAGATCTAAGAAGGGCAGGTGGTGCAGGCAGAGAAGGATGGTGGCAGCGAGAAGGAGGGTGACCACAAAGAAGCTGCCAATAAGAGAGTGAGAGTGACATTGAAATGAGAGTGAGAGAGAGTGGGTTAGAAAAGATGGGACAATAATAGGGAAAAGACAACATTGGTTTTTACAAAAACTGGCATTAACATTAAAGCCCAATTTTAACGTGGTGATGTTAACATTGATTTTTGAAAAACCAATGTTGAAAAAAATCAATTAACACTGTATTTTAAAATCTAATGTTAACAAAATCAGTTTATTTACAAAAATGTCACTGCCCTTTTATTAACATCGGTTTTTATCAAAAACTGATGTTAAAGTAGCAATGTTAAAAACATTTTTTCTAGTAGTGAACTTAGCATTCAATAGCCTTTCAATTTCTGCTTTTATAGCTTTCATGACATTAGGAGCAAATCTCCTTGGTACATGCTTCACTGATTTCTTTCCTTCACAAATAGGTAGCCTATGTTCCACTAAATCTCTGCTAAGTCCAGGCATCTTGTAATAATCTCATGAAAACAATCCTTGAACTCCTACAGTAAAGAAACAATGTTTTTTTGAAGCCCATAATCTAGCAGTTTACTAACATAAGTAGGTCTTCAATTTCCATCAGTCCACAAATTGGTTTCCTCTAATGGAACTTGTGACTCCATCTTTTTTCAGATCTAGGGACATTGGTTTCTCAAATCATAATCGTGAGTTATCATAAATACAGTCTAGTTTCATATTCTCACCATTCTACTCGAAATTTTCTTCTTTTGATTTTTCTTTATTTTTTGATTTCGAGCACTTTAGTTCCTTTTCTTCATTCATTTTTTTCTTTGATAGCTTCAGTTCCATCTTCTTTTCACTTTCATCCACAGTAGCCATTTTGTTCAAACTATCAACCCTATAGGTTGAAATTTGAGCCATGAAGCTTGAATATGCTTGTGAAGAAGTTATATTTCTTCAATGGTGCCTTACTGATCAGTAAAAATGCTTTCTTGGAGTCCCAACGAAAAAACCTGTCCACGTCCTTACCGGTTTGTGATGAAACCACTAGAAGTATAGTGGGCCTTCTCTTACTTCCAACAAATACATCTAAACAAATGACTCCATTGAAACCTTATGGTTTCCCACAAAAGTTTGATGCAACAATGTTATGAGTTATAAAATCCTCAATAGTTTTGTCAAACCTTCTTAGCATAGATTTCAACATAATATTGAATGATACTCCATCGTCCACTAAAACCTTGTTAACAACCTGGTCTTCCACCATAGCAGTCAAATGAAGTGACTTCATATGATATTTCATTTCATCATTTGGTGGATCAAAGATGATGACATTGTGATGGGGAGTGAAGCAAGATACATGGGTAACCCAAACAACTTTTGGGCTTAGAGATGGGTCCTCGAAACATTCCTCTCTTGCATAATCTCTTATTATGTGACCGGCCTGATATTCCTTAGCAAATTTAGCAAGTAAAATGGAAATCACTCCACATATTATAATCTAACAAAAATGGTTGTCGGAGGTCTTTATTTATAATCTAACTACTACTAACGATTGAATTATCAAATTTTGACACAAGTACAATGAATTCCAAATTGACTAAATCTAATGGCTTCAAATGTCTTCACGTATTCCTTTTCATCAACTGCTACAATGCTATTTTGAATTTGAATTCAAACTCCATTCTGAGTGCTCTCTAATCTCATGGTTTTATATGTCTCATCAAGAATTCAAACTTCGTCAAAACTTATTATTTTTTATAACAATATCAACATTTTGAGATCTAGTATGCAACTTAATTTACTATCTCCTTGTTATCTAAATAATGTCTCTCAAGATTGTCTAAATAAAATTTTATGTACCACAGATAACAACATGCCTTTCCCATCAACTTCTCCTTGCATGAATAGACGGGATCATTAGTGTCACTCTTATCTAGTGGTTCAAATTCAATGTTAGATTTTGAAAACCCTAACTTAGAAATAGACAACTCAATTTTGCACAACCCACTCTTTTTTTTTTCAAATGTTTGTGTACCCCGATGGACTAATTGAGAATCAAGATATTCTTATATTAAAAAGAATTTATTTAAAAAAGAAAAGTAGTGTTACAATTTGAAAAAAAAAGACTAGTGTAATATATAAAATGTGTCATTGTAATGTTTTTAAATATTAAGAAAAACTAGTATAAAAAAAATAGTGTTATATATTTGGAAAAAAGATTCAAGAAATACAAGTATAATTTTTTAAAATTAAAACGAATAATCTTCAAAGATGAATTTGATTGAGTGAGATGAAATGTAATAAATTAAAAAAATATTTCAATTAAAATAAAATAAAAGAGTATTATACTCACAAATTTTTTAAAATTTATTTTTCTTTCTTAACAATTTTAACTCAACCAACCAAAGCAAGGGTAGATGTAATAATTAAAATGTAAATCCTTTGACATTATTAAACCTAAAAATAAACATGAGAGTTGTGGCACAGTTGCAGTCTCGCACAGGCTGGCGCATTTACCCACCCAGCATGTCACTATCCACCATCACCCCACCACCTCCCTACTACCCTTCCACTAACCGCCACCACTCCAACCCGCGCCACCAAATATCAACCTAACCCACCAAAACCTTTCCTTACACTCACAGCCAACCCAACCCCAACCTCACACACCCACTCGAATAATATTAACAACAACAACAACAACAACCCTTTGTTCCTTACACACCACACACTCTCTCTCATCTATCAAATGGCGACCCCCCCAAACGACGCCGCATCGACGAAGAAGCCACAACCCATCCCTTGGACCCACCAGGAGACCGTGCACCTCATCCGCGCCTACCAGGAGAAGTGGTACGCCCTCAAGCGGGGCCCACTGCGCCACAACCAGTGGGAGGAGGTCGCCGTCGTCGTCGCCGCACGCTGCGGCTACGACCTTGCCCACCCCGCCAAGTCCGCCCTTCAGTGCCGCCACAAGATGGAGAAGCTCCGCCAGCGCCATCGCGCCGAGAAGAAACAACAACACTCCGCCGCCGACGCGCTCCGCCCCGGCGCGTGGCAGTACAACGCCCTCATGGATGACCTTGAGCGCGGCCCCCTCCCCATCTCCGCCCTTGCTCCTCTATACAGCGACGAAGAAGAAGACGAAGACGACGACGACGCCATCGACGATCAATACGACAATGATGGCGACGAGGGTTTCATTAACATCAAGTCGAAGAGTATTAACTGTATCCTCAGCGAGAGACCTGTGAGAATGAGAAGCAACGACAGAGGGTTTTTGAGAGAGCACGTTGTTGTTGTTGAAGAAGAAGAAGAAGAAGAAGAGGAGGAGGAGGAGGAGGAGGAGGAGGAGAATGAGAATGAAGACGACGATGTTTTGGGGTTGTCGATGGAGATGAGGGTTTTCGCGGAGAGGTTTATTGGGATGGAGAGTTTGAAGATGGAGATGATGAAGGAGACGGAGCGGTGTAGGTTGGAGATGGAGAAGAAGCGGATCCAGATGATTCTGGAATCACAAAGGAGGATCGTTGATTCCATTGGTAAGGCGTTTGGGTCTAGCAAGAGGGTCAAGATTACTCAACAAAACTGAAAAAGGTTTCATTTTTTTTTCTTTCTAAATTGTAATTTTAATTGAGTTTAAGTTCTATATTGTCAGTGGAAAAAAGTTATTATAAGAGGTACCACTTATACATGACAGAATGTGATTGTATGATAATCAATGCATACACTATTTACTCATTTTAAATTAGGGTTAAACATGGTTTTAGTGGAAATTTCGCTTTTGGTTCTTTTTTTGTTTGGTCTCTGTTTTATGGAAATGTGTCAGGCATGGTTCTAAATTGTGGTTGTGATTGTGGTTTCATCGCGATCCTTGACATTGTGGGAAAATGCGGCTGATACCACCACAGTTGCGGTCATGATACGGTTGTGTTGTAAGTTGAAAAGTGAAAATCCAACTGCAAATTAGAACCATGGTGTCAGGTGTAATCCCTGTAACTAATTGAGAAGTGAGAAGGAAGGAGAGGAGCCACAGATGACGCATTTCTGTAAATGAAGGATCAAGAGATGGTTTTAGTGGAAATTTCACTTTTGTTTCTTTTTTTGTTTGGTCTCTTGTTTATGGAAATGTGTCAGGCATGGTTCTAAATTGTGGTTGTGATTGTGGTTTCATCGCGATCCTTGACATTGTGGGAAAATGCAGCTGATACCACCACAATTGCAGTCATGATACGGTTGTGTTGTAAGTTGAAAAGTGAAAACCCAACTGCAAATTAGAACCATGGTGTCAGGTGTAATCCCTGTAACTAAGTGAGAAGTGAGAAGGAAGGAGAGGAGCCACATATGATGCATTTCTGTAAATGAAGGGTCAAGAGATGGTTTTCTTAGGGATTGGAAATGAAATTTCTGTATTTGGGGAGCTTAAAACATGAGTTTAATAGGTATGCACTCTCAATTAAAAAAAAATATTGTCAACGAATTAGAAATCATTCCTGACGCAACACATGTGGGTAGTTATTATAAAAGTGAATAAACTTATCATTCATGGCTGTTTGTGATCAGATGACATGTTATGTAAATGACTTTTACACTGTTCATACATGTATTATTTATTCCCAAAAACATATTTAACCTTCTTAATTATTTTTTGTTGTCTATTGTTTTTGTTCACCTGGTTTATGGATTTACGGTGACATGGTTTATCTGCCTGCAGGTTGTGAAATATAATGATCGAAATAAGCTCTGATGGTTTCCATAACAGAAGAGTCTACAAAACCAGTTGCAGATTGTGCTGCAAGTTATTTATTCTATTTATTGTTGCATTTGAAGTCTTTACTACTCACCTCAATTAGGGTAAGTTAATTTTTTTGGCATTAGTTGATTATAATGAAAATGATTTCTTTACAATATTTGTTTTTTCTTCTATTTATTAATTGAGCCCTATGAAAAAGTTCTTTACTATAAAATAGCTGCTTATCTATGCTAAGTTTGAAAGTTTGTGATAGGTCAGAATAAAGAATTTCTGTTTTTCTTCCATTTCTAATCAAGTTTCTATCATGCTGCTACATGAATTTCCCTTTTATTGCATACTGATCTTCTTAATATGCACGTGGGATGTGGTTTCTTTTTTTATATTAAACTTCGTTATGGAAAAAATCTATTAAGATGAATGCTTGAAACAAATATACCAGAAAACTATCACTTTAAAGGAAGGGTCATGTTAAATTTAACACTTTTATCTTCGCTGTCAATATTGTGACCTGTAATTCTGTACAATAGCTCAATAGATTCTACGAGCCTATGATAGTTTCAAATCTTAGAGGTAATTATGTTTGTCTGGAACCAATTAGTTGGAAAAGTATATAGGGGCATGTGCAGGAGTGATATATATCTCTAAATATATTTTACTGGAGTTCAAGGTTATTAGTAGTTGATTATGTTACTTTCCTATGCATCTTGTGCTTTTGCTGGAAAAAGTTATTTTAGGGCGTAATGATGCTGTTAGTGGTTTGAGCCTCCATTAACCCACCTATTTTCCTCTCCTGTCAAATGGCTGCTGCTTTCACTCCTCTAGGACCCCCCACGAGAAAAATATTCTGCATTTTGTCTATAGATTGCACTTGTTAATGAGGAATGGTAAAAAATTCCTCATTAAGATTTTTTCAGTATCACTCTTGCATATTGCTGATTATTGTAGCTCAAAGACAACTAGAGACATGACAAAATTGATGTTCTGTCTAACTAGTTTTAATATGGTACCAACTATGATCAAACTTTCCAGATACCAAAGAAGTCTTGACATTATCGCCATTTATTTTTATCTTGCTAATTTGAAAGATGTGTTTCTCTTAACGTCTTTGGTCAACCCTTCTGGTATTTTGTCATGTAGTTTATTCCTTGATATGCAGCAATGGCCATCTAACCTTAAGCCATTTCATGTTTTCCATTTCTATGATTTCTTTTTTGGGATGGCTTTTTGACAACATTTGAATGAGTAAGTGATAGGGTGTGCCTCCCTATCAGGGAAGTCTACGTGAGTGATAGAACCCGAACCAAGAACTTAATAAGAAAGAGCAGAACTGATTTATTATTGATGATAAAGAAATAAAAGAAACAATATAACTCAGGTAATTAGAGGAACCTGGAACCTCCTAAACAATTTCCGAATATTTCCCCCCTCCCTTCTAAATATTATCTCCTATATATAGTTTCTGCCTCCCTTCGTCAATCCCAATTATAATTAGAGTAATTGATAAATATCCTAATTAAATGTTTTAGATTTATATATGTAGTTTTTTATATTTTGTTGTCTTTTCTCTCTGCTGTAGTCATCCGTCATAGAGACAGCTTGTATTTTAACTCTCAATATATAAATACATTTCAACTTTGTGAGTGTGAGACACTCAAGTATTATAATCAAATATCGTAGTCTCAACTTGGCATCAGAGCGGGTTGATCCCACTCTGCCTGTTGTTTGCTGCCAACCGCCATCTCTGGACACCGGCCGCCACCATATTTTTTGGCGAACACCAGATCTGGAGTGCCTCTCTGAGTGAGGAAGAACCCAAGTGGTCGCGGTTTCTATTTCAGTCCCACATGCAGCTTTGTAAGGCGCGTGCAGTTCACCCACTGATCATCCATTGTTGTAATGTCACCGGACCACCACCATAGTGCTCGTTGGAGGCTCCTGTCCCTTTTAGGCCCCGATTGTCATTCCTTCCGTGTTTGGTTGGTGGGTTTGAATGTAACCCTTTGTGTCTCGAGTTTGTACATTGTTTTCGGGAAATACTTGAGTTACTGGTTCTACTGTCACTGGAAAGTTGTGTTGCTGCCACCAGCCTGCTTGTCGTTGCCTATTGGTCCTATTTCAAGTCTCCTCTCCTATTTCCCTTAGTTTGAAGACTGTGTTCAACATCTTTTTCTCTCTCTTGGGGCTTGTTCTTTTCCTGTTACACTAGGAAGTAGGAAATAGAAGTTACTTACTTGGAGATGATGACATTGATGAATGAAAGCATGAGACTAGGGTGTAGGACGTAGGAAGCATGAGACTTGGAGATGATGATGTCGATCTTTTTGTAGCCACTACTTTATGTTTTTTTTTTTCATGACTTTGATTGTTTTGCTTCATATATGATATATTTTCTTATTTTGCTTATGTCACTTATTTTTACTTTAAAATACTATGTATTTTATTGATCTTGTATCTTACTATTCATAAGACAATTCGATTCACGATTCGTAAAACAGCTCTTCCGATTCACGATTTGAATCTCAATTCGATAACCATGCTTGCGAGTTGGTTCCTCTTCCTCCTGTGAAGAAGGAAGTTGGTTGTAGATGGGTATATGCTTTTAAAGTTGGTCATAATGGATAAGTTGACTGTCTTAAGACTTGATTAGTGGCCAAAGGATATACCTAGATATATATATGGTCTTGCTATGGCGATACTTTCTCTCCTATGGCCAAAATCACTACTATTCGACTCTTGTTTGCCATGGTTGCTATTGGTCATTGGCCCCTACATCAATTGGATAATAAAAATGCATTTTTTCATGGTGAATTAGATGAGGAGATTTACATACAGCAACCTCCTTGGTTTGTTGCTTGGGGGGAATCTGGTCTAGTTTCTAAGCTTCGTCGATCCTTTTACAGGCTCAAACAATCTCCACGAACTTGGTTTTGGAAAATGTCATTTTGTTCAAAGTTTTGGGCTAAAACAAAGTGAAGTAGATAATTCAGTTTTTTATTGTCATACATCTCCTGGAAAATGTGTATCTTGTTTATTTGAATGATATAGGCATCACAAGAAATGATAATGCTAAGATTTCCCAACTGAAAGAATACTTGTCCAGTCATTTTTAGACTAAAGACCTTGAGAATCTTAAGTACTTTCTTGGTATTGAGGTAGCTCAATCAAGTGAAGACATTGTGGTTTCTCAAAGGAAGTATATGCTCTTGATATTTTAGAAGAAACATGCATGAATAATTGTAGACCCATTGATAGTCATATGGACTAGAATCAAAAGTTAATGACAGACCAAGATGAACCATACTCATATCCAAAAAGATACAGAAGACTAGTAGGAAAACCCATTTATCTCACAATTATAAGACCAGACATCTCCTTTGCAAATAGTGTGGTTAATCAATGCATGCAGGCTCCTCATGTTGATCACTGGAAGGTTGTGATTTGCATTCTTAGGTACATTAAAAAGGCTCCAAGACAAGGATTGTTATAAGGACAAAGAAAATATTCAAATCTTTGGGTATTGTGATGCTGATTGGGTTGGATGCCCCATAGATAGAAGGTTCACTACTGGACGTTGGAGGCAGTATTATCTCTTGGAAGAGCAAGAAACAAAATACTATTGCTCGGTCTAATGCAGAAGCAAAATACAGGCTATATCCACAACCACTTGTGAGTTAGTTTGGATCAAACAACTTCTTCGAGAGTTGAAGTTTTGTGAAGTTAAACAAATGAAGTTGTATTGGGACAACCAGGCAACTCTTCACATTGCTTCAGATCCATTTTAACTCTCAATATATAAATACATTTAAGCTGAGTGTGAGTGTGTGAGGCACTTAAGTATTATAACTAAATATCTTAGTCTCAACTATCCTAACAAGATAAAGATCATTATCTCCTAATAATGGAAAAGATAAAGATAAGAATTCCCTAATAACAAAAAGATAGTGATCTTCTAAAAAGATAAAGACAATAGTATTCGAAAAAGATAAAAATAATGATTGCATAACTCTTTTTTGTCTTTCTTGTCACGTAGACCTCCCAAATAGGGAGGCACACCCTATCAAGTAGAAGAAAGACTAAAAAGAGTTAGGCAATCATTATATTTATCTTTGCAGGAGATTATTATCTTTATCTTTGTAGGAGATCATTATCTTTTCTATTATTAGGCAATCATTGTCTTTATCTTTTCTGTTATTAGGAGATCATTATCTTTATCTTTTTAGGATTTAATAATTGGATATCACTTTGTAAATATTTTACTGAAGTGATAATGTTTTGAAGTTGTTAACTAGTGGCGATTTTACCAGCTTAGATCTTATGTATAAAGACGTGAACAAGATTTGAATTTAAGATCTTTTGCCTTTAAGATAGTGCTTATAGTTTTGGGTTAATTATGTTTTTTTATCTCTGAACTTTTTTAACTTTTTCTTTGTAGTTTCTAAACAAAATTTTGACTAAGACCCTGTTGTTTTTGTCCGTCATCCTTTTTAGTCTTTGCACTTAATATTATTGTTAAATGATGATGTGGCATTGATTTTAATATTATTTTATTATGTTTTGTAGCGGCCATTTAAGTGATGATGTGGTTGGATGAACTTTTAATTAAGTATCAAATAGTGTTTAGTGGTTAAAAATCAATCACCCGAAATTGTTCCACTATTATTTTTAACAAGTATAAAATCCTTGAGTTCCAAATTCACAAAGACAATGTTGTTCGCGTTTGCAGCACCGATGACATCGTCGTTGGCTCCTCGATTTAGCATCACACATCACTTCCGTTCTATTATCTCGAGGGGTGGAGCAACGAATTGCAGCGTTTTTGCTGGGGTTAAAGGTTGGGGGTAGAGTGTTTTGTTTAGGAATATTTTGAACCAGTTTAACAAAGTGATTGGGTTCGCCTCGCTTCATGTTGGGGATGAGGACGGACAGAGGTTGTAACTGTAACGGTGACGGAATGGGGATAGAATGAATGAGGGGTATAGGGAGACTGATACGGAGGGTGAGAGTTCTATTATCTGGCATCCACATTTGGCAAATTCGGTCCCGCCCCTCCCCCAATTTTATTCTGCAAATGCAACTCCTCTATTATTGAAATCGTTCCCACCCCCCATAACATTTATGCCGATCTGATATCTGTTTTGTGAGCTTCACTTCAATTTAATAACATACACACTACCCACATATGCACCCGCCCAGCATCTGTTTGATCCACGACCTCAAAGAAACCAGTGCTTTCATTCCCAATTAACAACTTGACTTTAATCATCAGTTGTTCTCCTCCCATTCCTATATTGATATTTAATCCAATTCAACCCAGAAAGCAAAATAATAGAAAAACAATTTGTTTCCCTTTTGTTCCCATAAAACAATTTGCTTTTTAAAGTAGCCACTAAATGAATTTGATAAGCGTTTCCAAATCTGAATTTGATTCTCCAATCAATGTATTTCTCTTTTGTTCACTTAATAGCATGCATCATTCGTTTCATTAATTTGTTCCTCTAGTGAGTTTCTGGGACCGGCTGGGGATTCGGCTGAGAAGAGTTGGGCCTTAGTGAAGCAATTTAGAGTGTTGCTAGGTGCACCCAGCATTATTGCTGGTGCACCCAGCATTTAATTAAAATATCAAAACTGCCCCTGCACTTTTTTTGCATTTGTGATGGGTGTGTGTGAGGGTGATCCGTAAATCGTGCGGATCAAGTTGATCCGTAAGGTTTCTATGGATCAAGTTGATCCGTAAGGCTTTTACGGATCAACTTAAATGGCTTATAGATTAAGGGTATTTTTGTCATTTTACCTTAAGTGCTGGGTGCACTAGCAATAATGCTGGGTGCACCTATCAACACCCAACAATTTATGGCCGTTGTTAGCCGTCATAAATTATTTAACACTTAATTAAAAGTTCATCCAACCAAATTCTGAAAGTTTTAAACCGCTAGAAAAATAAACACCCACAAAATGTAATAAAATCATATTCAAATCAATGTCATATCATCACTTAATGATGATATTTAATGACATAGATTAAAAAGGATGAAGGATCAAAACATTAGGGACTAAGACTGGTCAAAATTTTATTCGGAGTGAAAAGTTGAAAAAGTTAATGGATAAAAAATATAGTTAATCCTATAGTTTTGGGCTTCATATTAGTTTGGGTGATATTACGTGCACCATGCAATTGTTGGTACACCTAGTATAACATGCGAAATTCTCATTTTATCCTTTCATAAAATTGATACAGATTGGGCTTACGAATTGTCAATCTGTAAGTCTCATATAGATTGTCCAATTTTTATCTAAATTTACATGCGCATTAAATATACATTAAAAAATTTAGTGTTACATATAACGACATTAATTATTTTATAACATAATTAGTCTATTAGCTTAGTTGGTTAGAGTGTTGTGTTAATAATGCGAAAATCACATGTTTGATTCCTGTATGAGTCATTAATTTTGTATTAATAACATGTTAATAGTAAACTTGATTCCCTTAAGTAAGATCCAATAAATATTTTGTATTAATAACATGATAAAAAAAAAGATATACGAGTATTAGAATCTGACTCATTAAGTTTCTTGGGTTCAATGTTTTCCTTCTTAATCAATTAAGTATAAATAATACTCCTAATTGTTATTGTTAATATTGATTTGTTGACTAACGTGCTACTTTTTACGATAAAAATCACCTGCATATTGGAGGGACAAATAACCCATGGTTAACAAAATTATAATAACAAATTATTATTTTATACTTTAAGGAACGACATTATATAAATGATCCTCAAAGATTTTATAGAAAAAATCTCATAATGTTATGATGTTTGATAAAATAAAAAATTTGCAATTTAAGATTAGTTATTATAAGAAAAGACCGTGTGAAGCAAGTAGGTTAAGTGTGAGAAATATTTAAATTAAAAGGGATAAAATTGTAATTTGATAAAACTAACACGCACACGCACACGCACACGCACATGAACACGCACACCCCCACGCACCCGCACGCACACCCCCACGCACCCGCGCCCCCGCGCGCACGCACACACACACAGAGATATATATATATATATATATATATATATATATATATATATATATATATATATATATATATATATATATATATATATATATATGTTGATGCTCCCCAAATTGGGAGGGAACAAAAAGAAGGATTTCAAATGTGACAGGATGGAATCTTTTCCTTTATTTGCCATCTCATTTTATTCCATTTTAAATAACCGAGATAGTGAAACAACTTAAGGTTTCATGTTATTTCAACCCATTTCATCACATTTAATGTAGCTCCATGTTGAGCTTGTAGGCTTTGAATCTTCTTCGTCGATGGAGTCATTTGCTTCTTGAAGATTAATGGTAGTGAAATGGAGAAGGAGGAAAAGGTGATTGGAGACGTCACTTCAAGGAGAAGATGAGTCAAGAACAAGCTCACCACCATAGGAAGCCACGGATAAAAGCTTGAAGGTAGGAGAAGATGAGTGGAGGGAGAGGGAGAGCGGGAGAATGAAGTCTGAACTTTAAAGTCTAATTTCTCAAATGATCAAAGTTTCAAAATGCACACACAAGACTTCTATTTATAGCTTAAGTGTCACACAAAATTGGAGGTTTCACTTGAATTTGAATTTGTAGAGTTAAGTCTGGAGCCAAAATCTAACTAATTATGATTAGTGAATTTCAGCTATAGTTCATCCCACTAATCCAATATCAAATCTAAGATTTGCTTAGGTGTCATGAGACATGTAATGCATGAAGGACATACATAAAGTGTAACTATATGAAGTGACAATAGGGTGTAGCAAGCAAACACTCACCTCCCCCTTAGGCTGGTCCAAAATTTAATTGGATTGGGCTTCTCTCGAATCAATTAAATTTTTCTCCCAACATACACATCTAATGTGCACTTAATGCATATGAAATTACAAAATTATCCCTAATACAAAAATTAGTCTATGTGTCCTAAAATACAAGGACTGAAAAATCCTACATTACCAGGATACCCTAAACGTGTGGGGTACCCTACCTACACTATGAAATCCTAAAATAATGAAACCCTAATCTAATATGTACAAAAATAAGTGGATTCATACTTAGTCATGGGCCCAAAATCTACGCTAAGGCTCATGAGAATCCTAAGACCTTCTCCTGCATTCCTGGCCCAATCTTCTTGGAGTCTCCTAGCCGTGACTCTGGTGATGGCTCCCCTCCTTTAGAGGATTGCATCAACATTTCATTAATTCAAATAGTCCAATGTCATCAATGACCAATTTTAAATAACTTTGAGACTTAAAAAAAATCAACACCAAATTTGTCAACTTTGTTATTTTACCTGAAGTGTTTATTTTATCTAATTGAAGTGATAAAGAGATTCAAAACTAACTATTAAATAGACACTAGTTCATATTCAAGTGACAAAAATAACACGAGTGAAAACAAATTGTTATTATGATATTAGTTCAGAATGAAGAATTGTTCTAAGCTTAAAACGAAAATGCATGTAATTTCTAAAAAATGTTTTGACAACTAAGATGTTTGTTTCAAAAGGAGTTGCTTAGTTATAAAGTCTTAAAGAAATTTTTTGTTAAAGGTTTCATTCCAAAAGAGTGTTTAAGCTTAATGATTTCCAAAAACTGATGTGATTAAACAATTAAAGCAAGTGCAGTAAGTGGAGAAAAAGGAAGAAAATAGTGATAAAGATTTTTATAATGATTCACCACAACCTTGGGTTATGTTCAATCCTCATCCTTCAAGATGAAATTTCCACTAACATCCAATCACTATTGGACAAGCCAACCATTGAATTTCAACAACTTGTTTACAACCTCATTGGACTTCAAACCTAGCAGACTACTAGATAAGTAACACCACTGGTTTCCACTTTTCTAGCCACTTGTTGGCCTTTACAACAAGAATTTTGTGTTTGGTTGCACATAGATGGATTCTCCTAACAAGAGAGATTTTCACTTAGGAAATTACAAGATCCCGCTTCTATCTATGAAAAGATCACAACACAAGATCTAATGAGAAGTGGGTCACTCTCACTTAAGAGGTGTTGAAGCGACAATGACACATTCTCACACAGAGATGCAACTCAAGTTTTCTCTCATTAGGATAACTTCAACAATCTTCATGATGCTCCTTCCTTTTAAACCTTTCACAGTAGTTGTAGAGGCAAATAACATAAGAAGGGGGTTGAATTGTGTTTTAAGAAATTTTAAACCTTTTTTAAAACAAAACAAGAGTTATTTTCTAATACGAATTTTGCTAAAAATAGATAATAGAATACGTGAAAAGCTTGATCATATGATGATGAAAAGATTTTCACAACAGACCAAAAAAAATATAAGATCTAAAAACAAATCTATATCATTTGTCAGTTAAAACGAAGGAAAGCAGTAAAGAAAAAACACACATGATTTATACTAATTCGTCTTTGCCACTGAGGCTACATTTAGTTCTTAGCAACCCACCAAGTTTCACAAACTTAAAAAGGTTATAGTATTCTTTGTCCTACCAGGTTACTAATAGTTCTAAACAAATCAACAAGATTTATTGTTTAAGATTGTTCAATAATTTAAAAAATTATCATCTTATAGATGGATATCACACTCAACTCCTTAGTATATTATCTTAGGATATACAAAGTGTTTTGAGAGATTTCTGATCTATACAAGAATTAACATAAAACTTTACAGAAGAATGAATGAATGAAACTTTTGTGTGTTGTTGTTCAAAGCTTCTTCTATTTATAGCCTTCATCTTCAAATGTCAGTTGTCTCAATGGATTGATTCTTCACTTAAGTTCTTTGTCTGATGAATTATGATCGTTGAGGCATTTAATGCTTGCATTAAATGTGCATCCCTTCTTTATGCAAAAAGTCCAAGTCCATATTGGTGGGTTAGCATGATAAGCACTTCAGCAGAAAAGTCACATGAAATTAGAGCAAGTCTACACATCAGAATGTGCCTTTTGATGAAGATCAACACTTTCAAATCTTGGATTTCATTTATTTTTCATAGGATTTCAACAGATCCTAGGAGAATGTTTCTGCAAAATAAAATCTTAGACGTAGAGTATTAAATGAAGATCTTAGATGCAACACTTAAATGACATGGTAGATCGTGTCTATTCAAGATATCATTTGAAACTTCAGACGCAGAAATAGATCATGATTTGATAACAGATCAGACATAACTATTATCATTTGTATTTATTTGCATCTAATTAAAATAATTAGGAGTCATGATTTGTCTTTAAGACATAAATATCTTTTGACTTAACAATAGTCATTTGAGTGGAGCCCACACTACTGGCATACTTCTTGAAGAAGTTTGAAAATGATGATAGTTATCTAGACTTGACAATTATGCAAATTGTTCCAATGTACACATCTTGAGGAACTTTTATGATGAGCCTTTTGAAGATTCATCAGAATGGTGATTTTGATGTTTGTTAAGGAAGGGTCTGTTATGAGAGATTTTTCTAATGAAGCAAAATTGATATGACTTTCTAAGGAATCACAACTTTATCAAACTTAATACATCTTCAAAGATCAAACTTAAAACATATCCTTTGAGATACTAGTGTATAAGCAAGTTTTGAAGATTGAAGAACAACTTCTTGACAAACTAATGCCCTAGGCTAACTATTAAGCTTGACAATATCTTTACACTTTATCCTTCATATTCATATTCTTTGTTGTGCAAAGTTTGTATACTTCAGCTTAAACTTGTTTATCCTCAATTAGTGTAAAAAAAAACATGTAAAAAAAACATGTAAAAAAAAACTTGTAAACAATTAGTGTTTGTGAAATCTTATAAACACCATGTTGATAGGCATTTATTTCTTGTACTCTCACTATTGCATCTTACACCCCCATTGCATTTGGAAATGTAAATTTGCAGAATGCAATGTAAATTGCAAGATGCAATGGTGAGAGTACAGGGTTCAAATAGCCCCCTGTTAAACATAAAAAAACTACAAAAATCTGCCAGAACAGTGACACTAACCAAAATAGGCCATAACATTCTATTGGTTTTCCAAGTAGCATCTTACAGAGTACAGAGCCACATGTTCTCGTTTCCATAATAGATATGTAGTGGTGGATTCAAAAACATCCTTTAATAAGAACAAAAAAAATTTACAATATTTTTATAGTAGAAAAATATTACAAATATTTACAAAATGGCAATAAAATCCAAAATGAAAACTCATTCTTTTGTTGGATTATTAAGGATAAGCTCTTGGGACATTTTGCGTTTCTTAGACTTAAAATGGTTACAATATGAAAAAGGTTTCGTAAGTGCAGATGCTACACCAAGATAATAAAGACATCATTGACTAGTTGGAACACCAGGAAATATGTATTCACAAAAACTTCAATAGGCTTGTGCCCATAAAAATGATTTCTATCCCGATTATCTAAAGTAATAATACATTCACTAATCTAGTAAAACAAAAAGGAACTGTTCCTCTACACATGAGAAGGTAAAAGAAGACAAAAGGAAAAGGAGGGAGAAAGTACAAAGGAAATAAGAGACGACCCTGTACAAAAATACCTCTATACTCGTCTCTTTTCAGAAAGGCAAAATGGTTGTGTGTGGTAGGGGGGGGGGGGGGGGGACCTTCTAAGAACCGTGGTAATATACAAGATTTGCAAAAGATAAGCAATGATGCCTGCCAATATAACTTCGGTTAGTACTTCAACAGGACTTGTCCAGAAACAACGAATATCTGTTTCCATATTCCAGTCCCCGTGAGCTTCATCTGCACAAAATCCCATGACAAATTGAGGCCTTTCTTTTTTCTTTTTTTTTCCTACCACAACAATTAACAAGTACAACCAGTAAAAGAACAAGCCAAAAGCCAGATACACATGCACAGGACATATTAATGAACCACGTAGAACTCATCAAATGTTAGGTTACCAATCATAGATGAGAGTGTAAGGTGGGAAATGGGACTGTGGTTCCAAGGATAGGGGTCCAAACCTAGTGAATAGCTGCAGTAGCTATAGTCAATAAACAGTGGGATCCAGGGGAAAGTTTTTCAACCAAGGGGATCCAAGGATAAGTGACTAATCCACACTATCACCTTGAAGACAAGGTGAAACTTTAGGAGGCTACTATTGTTATATCTGTCAGAGCTAGGTGTCTCTTTAGTGAGAAAGTTGGTGGCCGAGATAATTTCAAGAAATAAGGCATCTAGCCTATAAATATGAAGGGGGGGGGGGGGGGGGGGGGTTGTTTATGGAATTGCGCCTGATCCTTTAGTCAATAACCCGTGGGATCCGGGGAAAATTTTTTTAACCAAGGGGACCCAGGGTTAGGTGCTTAGTCCCCGGGGTCCGGTTTGGAAATTGGGGAAATTTTGGGGGGTAAATTTTTTTTTTTTTTTTGGGGTTAGGTGTTTTTTTTTTGAAAAATTTGGGGGCCGGGAAATTTTCAAAAAATAAGGGTTAGCCTATAAATATGAAGGGGGGGGGGGGGGGGGGGGGTGGTTAAGAAATAAGGGAAATTTATCTTGTAATTTGAGAGAAAATTGGGGCCTTTGGGCATCGGAGGTGCAGACCCTCGCACATCTGCTTTCGTGTGTTCTGTTTTGTAATTTGGGGAAGTTCTTTCCGGTATTCTCTAATAAAATTTTAGGTTCAGCAATGAGTCCACAACCCAAAACTGCAAAAGCAAATAATTAAGCCCAAACAGTGGAGGAAAAAGACATGCTATAGGAATAGAAGAGTTTGAGCAGTAAGTAGTGTTCAGCAAAGAAAAATTACTTGTAGATCAATCAAGACATCATCATACAATAGAATACGGTGATGAGCCACATAAAGATTCTAAAAATATTCATATTCTAGCAGAATTTTTTAGTGATTTAAAAGCAACTAGGATTTTTAAAGCCCAAGAACTCTTTAAAGGACATTTTCCCTCTATTTGACTTAGAAGTAAGGAAAGAAATAAGAGAAGGAAATGAAGAATAAGAGAGACTAGAAAAGGTGGGTTGTTACTTGAATGGATAGAATAGGCTGAAAAAACTGTTTTATTGTTTTCTTATCATAATATTATTTGTGATAAATAAATTATTAAATTATTTAAGAAACTAAAACCAAGAAAAATGAAAAAAATAAAAAATCTCCCCCCTATTCCACACCAATTTATGTGGGGATTTTGTTGCGTAGGTCCCACAAAAAAACCTTACTATTTAGTTTGGTATTTTAAACCTATCTCTCTTCTCTCCATTTCCTTCCTTTATATCACTCAAAACAAATTATAGGGTTTAGGATTATAAATTAATGCTTTTATGCAGGAAAGATCTTTAAATTAACGACAAATGTAGGGAAAGATCCTCCATTAAAAAAGTCAATTGATCATCAAACAACTCAAAGATGCATGCAGACTGGATCCTGGAGCCAAAATCCTATATGCACGGATCTTGTAGGGCATATCATAAAAGAGTTTCAAGGTCTTCAATTATCAAAATAATCATTTTATATCAAGTAAATTATTTCTAGAGCATTACAAAACTTGGAGACAAGTTTATTTCAGGTGAAGGGATACATAAATAGGATGAGTGTGAATATCATAATTATATATATTTTTCATTGCTTTTAAGTCACTTTATGGTGAACATGGTAGAGTCAGTTTAGTGGGTTCTATTAAGGTCACTTTAAGGTGTTGACATTTAATTACAGATATGAACATTGAGGAACAAAGTCAATCAATTACTGATATGCTTATTAAAAAAAATCAATTACTTGTATGATCATTGAGGAAAAAAGCTTTCATCTAATGTCAACACCAGTTCAGAGAACCATATATGATGAATGTGTGTTTCATATGCCTGTGGTGAAAAAATCACATGACCCTACCCCATCACTAAGAGTCAAAAACACAAATGTAATCCGACGCTATATTTGCACATATACAACCCAAAACAGGAAAAAAATAGAAATACCTGTACACTGCTGTTAAAGGTATAGAAACTCCAATCCTGACAGAACAAGCGCACTTGGCTGCTCCATCAGTTAGAATGCATCATTCCACAATAGAATTAGGTGACTGGATAAACAAACTGCTCTGCCCTGATTGTAGATGTTGCATATGTTGCTGAGGTTGATGTTGTAAAGCAAGATCTTTAGGAGAATGTTGTTCTTGCTCCTGTTGCTGCTGCTGCTCAGCTGGATACGGCTGCTGAGATAGGATGGGTTGTGATGACTGTTGGAGAGATTGTGACTGTGTATCAGAATTATGTGCCTGAGAAATCAAGCTAACTGACCTTGGCCCCAACCCTTGACTAATTGTTGGTTGCTCATTTCCCGTGGAATTTTCAACAGGTGCACTCCCCAAGGAGCTCTCTTGAGTTTGATTGTTCATAGCGGAATCAAATGGTGGTTCTGATGCTTTCCACTGAGAAGATACAGCAGTAGTAACACCTGGTACCACACTAGCAGAATCCATACAACCCTCTGTCATTGCACTAACCTGCGAAGCACTGTTTGCAGGCAGTTGATCAGATTGACTTTGATCAGACAGAGACTTGCTAGATGACATAGAATGCTCGTAATGGTTTTGAGGCAACATTCTCTTAACATTTGTTTGAGTTTGATTAATTTTCTTAGATTGAACCTGTGGCTGAAGCTGATGGTGGTTAGAAGCAATAACAGCTGGCTGCGGAGGTGACAACAACTGACCCGATGAAACTGGTGAAACCTGTCCTTGAGTACTAGTATCAGAAGGAATATGAAGTTGCTTTGATGAAGTGGTTGGTGACCCAGAATGTAACTTCTGTTGCAACTGTGAATGGTTTGAAGAAAAAGCATGACCCAAAGGCTTTGATGGTTGATTTGGATTTAAACCAGATCCAGGATATAAATTTTGACCTTGCATCATGTGCAAGATTTGGTCCCCTTTTTCACCAGTTTGGCTTCCCGCAGGCAGAGAGAGTCCACTTAGATGAGAAGTATCCACAGAGAGGTTCTGATGGACCATCATATTTCCTCTTGCCATTCCCTTCAGAAGTTTTGCCTGCTGTTGAGACTGTACATTATGCCGTTGATTAGGATGTTGCCTACCGGGCTGTTGATACTGCTGCTGCGGCCGCTGTGGCGGATGGCGTGGGTGTTGCTTTGCTGCTTGATTAGTCAACCCACTGGCAGTGGAATTCCTGCTGAACCCAGGTTGTGCATGGTGAAGTTTCTGCTGTTGGAGCTGGGATGACAATGGAGTTAAAGGGGATGATGGCGTTATAGGTGAAAGAGGCACTTGCTGAGGAGAATTTTGTGGTTGAACCTGAGAACTGTTCTGCAGTGGTGATGATGAGATGGGAAGTTGAGACTTAGCCTGGACATGTGGCATTAATGCATTTGATGCAGCAAGCTGCTGCTGGTGCTGCAGATATCGTTGCTGCAGTTGTCTTTCCTTTGCCAACCGAACAGCATAGGCTTGTTGCTGTGAATTAGTGGCATGACTAGGACCTTGAAGATGAGGACTGCTGAGATGGGACTGCTGCTGGGGGAGTTGGTGTGGCTGTTGGGCATGTCCTGGGTAAGGCTGAACAGGTGGTGTTGTCTGATTGCTAAAGGCAGAACTCGGCCCACACAGAGCAGGAATACCTTGACTGTTCCCTTGGGTGACCTGCATCTGAAGTTCTGGAACCATCATTTGTCTCTGATGTTCTGGGTTATGGCCAGGCTAATGGCAATGGGGGAAAATATCATCAGTAGAAATAAAATAAGATCACTGCAAATGTTAAAAAATAAACCAATCTCCTAACAAAGCCTAAGTGAGACCATTGCAGTTATGAAAACAAGGATGCTGAGTTGGTTGGGAAATAAGCTTCATAGCCACAAGGTGAAATACAGCCTTAGCACATCTTTGATTTTGGCATTTTGCTAAGTTCTTACCAAAAAATGGTTTTTGGGTTAAATTTTCTTTCCTGCACTCTGATTATTAGCTTTTGTGAATACATAATAAGCTTGTAAAAACATGCACTGAATAATACTATCCACAGAATCAATTGAATCCTAAAAAGATGGAATAAGAATACTTCTCACCCTCATCATATGTAGATTCTCATGAGGTCTTAACATTGAGTTGCCTTGTACAGTACCAACTCCAGAGTGCATATTTACAGGGCTTGACATACCAACCATACTAGAGGAAAGCATACTTCCAGAATTACGCATTGATGGTGATGCCATTCCTTGAAACCCAGGCCTCATTGCCATGTTTTTATTAATTCCACCCATTAAGCCCATACCATTTCCACCAGGAAGCATGCGAACACCATGATCACTTCCAGAAAGAGTCCCTGTAACTGGCATACTCTGCTGAATGTTTCTTCCAGATAGCATTTGATTGTATTGTATTCTCTGTTGCTCATCCACTGATGAAGGTGAATTTCTGGGAATCCCATATCTACCACCCCTGAACAAAAGCATCAATTGATTGTATAAAAACAAATGATGTTAATGCACAAAATCTAATCACAGCAAGAATCCTCAGCCATAAAACTGCACACCTGACAGATGCAGCAACTGGACCAGGTGATGATGACAAGTTATGGCCAAGAACCATACCAGAAGAAGACCCTGGTAGTGAAGAATTCACCCCGGATGTAGGAAGCATTGATGGTACAAAACCTTGATTTGGTAATGTCATACCACCAGGATGAGAACTTTGATACCCAAGGGCTGGGACATCTGGGTTTATTTCTTCCGCTTCACAGAGATCAAGTGGCCTTCATCCAGGATTCAAACATAAATTAAATACTTGTGCTAAACAAACTAATCAGGTGTACCAAAATTCTAAAATTACAAGGAAAACCCAACTACAGTTAGATGAGCATAGTAGATAATGCAACAGAACCCAAAGTTATAAAATTTCCATATTACCCAGAAAATAAGTAAAATAAAAACATACGTCAAAATACTTCCATTCAGGTTGTTGGGGCTGGTTAGGGAAAGAGCAATCGCGTGTGAATTATGGACAGGTGCTAATTGTTTTGAATCCAGGTTATCAACCTGCATTAAACAAGACTTTCTGTTAAGAATCATGTCACAAACTAATGACGATGGGAAAATTTGAATTTCACATAGTTAAAATTCTGCTCCATGCAGATAATATCCTTCAGAAGTAATCGCTAATCAGACCAATAAGAAGTAATTAGACTGTCCCAAATCAGAAGGCCACGGGAAATCAAAGAAATTGCTCCAAAAAACAGGCACATATAAAGTTTTGCTGTCTAAACATGTTAGAATATCTACCTAATAAATCCAGCCAATAATAGTGTTAAGAAAAGTGTGTTTTGCTAACTGTTCTCATATACAAACTAAGTTAAATGAAGCGGACAATGAAGCGTATATTTCATTTTTTCAATCATAACATCATTAAAAAAGTTGACAATTAATATTATTAATGTTACAAAAAACAATACACATATTATCAACAAAATATTATTTATGGTGAATTAGTTACAATAAACTATAAATTGATATAAGTTTTATTTTCATCTATACTAATAATAAAGGGAATACCCACATTTGGTTTACACAATTTATTAGACAATTTATCCTCTCTAAACCATCGATTACTCTCTTTTTAACTACATTGACCACCCCACTACTCTCATCAATGTCAGTTTCTTTTCTTTCAATAGATATATAATATAATATATTTTTACATTGTTAACCTCCTTCCTTTCTCTCTCTCCCCCTCTTTTATTTTATTTTCATTTACAGAAATAGAGACATGGATTTCCCCTAGTATTCATATAGACCCAAGAGTATTTAATCAGATTTTTGCAGATCATGAATTGAATTATATAGTTAATCCTAAGATTGATGTCCAATAATTAAAACAATATTATATATATGAGAGGAGGGATCAACTTACACCAAGAGTAACTCTTAGAGTTGATCCTCATCCACACCATTCATTTCTTTGGAATCTAACGGATGAGACTAATGACTTATTACAACCATTATATTTCAAGAAAATAAATGGTGAGGATAAAGAGTTACTCTTGGTGTAAGTTGATCCCTCCTCTCTCTCTCTCTCTCTCTCTCTCTCTCTATATATATATATATATATATAAAATATAATACAAATGTAACAAAGTCAAATGCCAATTTTAATGTCACTGCATCATAGGATCTATCCTGATATAAATGGTTTGGATTCAAACCTGATTCTTAGGGTAATGCTGCTTCTGCCCAATCTTTATAATTTTCTCAAAATGAGACTTCAGTGTATCCTCCTCCATTGGCCCCTGCAAACGTTGAAACAATTGCCTGGCACTACCCTGCTAAAGATACGAAAGATTTACCCAATTAAAGCTGCAAAATGTATGTCAAACATGGTTTCACCAATGCATCCAAATATACTAAAAATGAAAAACGAAAAAAAAAATTACATGCCTTAGGAATTCCAGGTAATGTAGAAGGATAAGACTGTGAAGACCCTGAATCTTCAGCACTATCTGCACCATCCCCGGTAGTTCTATCCATTAAAGTCTTATGACGCTCCTTGCATTCTTTTGGTTTCCGAAAGACGCACTGGAAATGTTGTAAAATGTCATTATCGGCAAAAATCTGATTAAATACCAATTAAACTACCAAATTACAAATTAAATAAAATTTGAGCATTTAAAGCTTCATAATGAACACCGCATCAGAGATTCAAAATATATGACAAATGTAAGCAGCAACCCTAAGTACTCCCAATTATTGAAATTTTGTTTATAGAAGTTACAAGGATACCCATCCTGCGAAGCAGGAGGTGCAATTGGTAGGTGTCAATAATAATATCTTTTTTAAGAAGATTGATTTTCAGTAATGATCTAATGAAATGTCACAAGGATAAAAGAAACAGGTCCAGCAACTACGACACTTTCTTCTAAAACCATCCATATTTGCACATCAGTACCTTGATTTGGAGAGCACTATTGATAGCATCACTTACGAGCTCCCAGTTTGGACCCATATCATGCACCAGCACCACAAGAGCCTGCAACAGGCAGGAGAATAATGGTAAGCCCTTTACACAATTGATAGATTTTAAAGTGTAAAATATTTATTCAATTCAATAATAACAGAGAAAAAATGATAAAGCAAATGAATTCCAAACAACCTGATCTTCAAAAAGGGACCAAGGACTTCCAGAAATAGGCTGTGCAGCAGAAATCTAATAGGAAAAAATAATAAATATATAAATAAGAGAATTAGCAAAATAAAAGAAAGAAAATTTGCTAGCACATGAGCATCTAACTTCACATTAAAATTTACCTTCAGAGCTTTAGTTTTCCGGGCCCGGTCTCGCCCACTAATGATCTTAATAAATTTATTAGGATTTGACATGTTACTCATTTGTGACGCAGCAGGGGAAGGAATAGAATTAGTCATAGGAACAATGTTGTCGAAAGGATTATCAAGTGACTGCCTTATTATCTTTGGCTTCTTAGCATTAGGTTGCCCACACAAACCTTCAAAAAACACAACAATTTAACTAAAAAATCATGAAGAAAATAAAATAATATACTAATTGTAAGTAAAAGAAGTTTCTAGATCTATTATAAAATTACAAGTGGTTTTACCACTACTTACTTCCATTAGATTCAAAGTGATGACTATCCACTCTCTTCTTGGACTGATCCTTCTGCATTGAGAAAACACAACAGAATAACTAACTAGAAAATAATATTCATAAACAGTGTACGCAGTAAATTTAAAAATATCTATATGAAGTTAGGGGTTGGGGTAGCAATCCTAGTTTCAAATTGTTATAACAACTTTCAGATGTTCCAAAGAAGAAAAAATAAAGACACAGACACAGACACAACCTTCTGACATACCAAAAAGTGATAAGAAAAGTCAGTGTCTACCATGTTAAGTAGGGATCAGATTTACCTAAAACTAGAGTAGCACCTATGCAACAAGCACAGGTGAAAAACTGCAAATTTGTAAAACTTTGAAACACAATGCCACAATGTTTAGCTTCCTTATCTTTCCAAAACTTTGAAACACATTTGAAGAAACATCCCAACATTAGCAGAAGCCCATCCTCATCAAAAACTCCAAACAAATTGCTCTTTATGAAATTAGTTTCAAGATAATGCAAAAACTACATGGGAACATGTTCTTTAGTGCTGCAACACATTATCTGTTCCACAGAAACATGTAGTAGTTGCAATGACAAGTAATAACAGGATCAGAATCCCATTATTCTTAATTAAAAGCATACCTACCCAAATTACCTGCTGCCAAACTCTAGTATCTAAAAGAAAAAACTAAAGTATTTACTAGCATCTTTAGGAGACCTAATTTGCAAAGATCCTACCCCACCCCCCCTCCCTTTTTTTACCCGCCACAGCTGAAAGAGGAAGGCTCTGAAACAAGGTTACCTGTTCATTTAGAACAACAGAATCCAACTGCCATCCCTGATCATATGTAGCACCCTGCAGAATAAAAGTGAATACAGCTGAAATATAGATTCTGAGGTAAATAAAAAAAACTTCCACGTGTTCAAAAATAAGCATGGCTTAAGTTATATAAATAAAAATTCATTATTAACAGAGTATTTGCCTTCTTCTTCTTCTTTGGTTTAACAAATGTTTCAACACATTCATAAGATAACTGTTTTTCATAATCTGCAACTGACTCCACTTCAGTACTTTTCTGAATCAGGGGACCAACATGTAAAGTACTCTGGTCATCATGAAAGGAATTGGTATCGCCACTTGAAGCATCCGCCTTATTAGCTTGAGCCTGTACTGTCCCCATGTTGACGGTGAAAGGACTTACAACTCTATGCCTAGTAGCAGTACGCATGCGCTTTGTTGGTATTGACCCAACATTTACACTAGCAGGTCTTTTTCCAAACAGCATGGATGGTTGATTTCCAGTTGCATAGTGTACATAAGGCAAATCAGCACCAGCATCACCACACCTAGGAGTGTAAGCCTTCAAATTTTTATGTTTCTTCTGCGCAGATTTTGATGATTTGTTGCCCTCATAGACACTGGGCATGTAATAAGTGTCGGTTTCTCCTTCTTCCTCATCATATGCATTCTCTTGAGACCCAAACTCTGTTTCAATCAATGAAAGAAAATAATGACAGGTTCCAGAGTAACCAACTATAGACTAAAAAATCCAAACAATGCAAGTGTCTCAATAGTACCTGCTGCAGTATCATACACAGACATTTCAATTTCCTCATGAATGCTACTCCCAGTTTTCTGAAAAAAATTATTCTATTGTTTCAATAAGTTAACATAAAAATAATATGTTTACATGAATATTTGAACTAATAAGATAAAAACATTATTCCTGACACAGCTTACCATCCAGGAGGGACTAAAACATAGTAACCAAGCATTTTTTTTTTCCTGATAAACAAAGTAGCTGAGTATCTTTGATCATATATTTACCTCGAACTGTAGGAAATGAGATTCGATAGCTTTTCTATATGTTTCCATTGCAGTAGGAGGAACTTCATAGAAAAGATTTTCCTATAAATTTAAATGACATGAGACATAGTTATTTGCTTACAACAAGAAACAACAATAAAGCCTTATCCCACTAAGTGAGATTTTCTTGCATTGATAATAACAAAATAATAACAAAAGTACTCCACAAAAATATTTATTAAATCATAAATTAGATTAAAAAGTCACATTCAATGGAGTTCAAAATGAATATTTCATTTAGCAATAACATGTTGAGGGCAATTGAACATGTGACAAAATCACATACATAGGACAGACACGGTTACATAGCTTACATTAAAATAAATATTTTAACCAGAATTATAAGGTAACTTGTCACATACTTCATTAAGATGCTCATCCCATGACATATCTACAGTGCTTGAGTCAAATATCTTTTCAGGTGTTGTTGGTGCTTCTGCTTGAGAGGAAATTCCCTGAGATCTATTAGCATCTAAAAACCTCAAAGCATATGCATGCACTTTAAGTGCAGCATGTTTTGCAGGATTTTGTCCCTCCAAAAATTTGCTTGTCTCCTGACCAAAACAACCAACATTTAAGCATCAATAACAAATAACTGAAAATGAATAAATCTGGATATAGCAACAAGTTAAGAAAGAAAAAAAATTAAGCATCCCAAATCCCTCAGATAAAAAAAAATGCTACAGTTCCAATTTTGAACCTCTGATGCATCTAACCAATTAGTGAGTAAAAGACTGGCAGCCATCCCACAAATGAGTATATATCAACATCAACATACAACAACAAACAATGGCCAAACAAAAGAAAGAAGTGATAATTAAAAACAACATATTTTGTCTAGATATTAGATAATTAGTATTTTTTAAACTATAATTTCTAACAAGGCTTAAAATCCAGAAGTCGTCTCCAAATGTAAACAAGAGAATAAAATGCATTGTGAATTTACTATTTTTGACTTAGGGTTTACATAAATAATATGCTACCTAATTTCATCAAGCATAATAAAGTGTAACCACTAACCATTTATTAGAGTATAATATGTTAAATGTTAGCTATTGTTGCAAATCAGTCAGTTTGTTAGAACTGTTAACAGATAGTTTGTTAGAAGTTGTTAAAAACTTTTGTACAGCTGTACCAATAAGGTCAGCCTCTATATATGCTCTCATTGTAATCAGTTCTCACTAGAGTAATAATAATACAAAGCTCCTTTTCTCTCACTCAGTTTATCTTAAATGGTATCCAGAGCCAAATTAATTTATTTCCAAAGTCAATTTGTGAAAGAAATCGACATAAAGCCATAACTCAAATAACTACACAACCTAAATGTATTTGAACAAACAATCCAGTCACTATATTCCAGATTCTGCAAAGCATAACACTCAACCAGCTCTAAGGATGTTGTGGATCCACTCTAGTATGATTTCATTTTGAAGTTGTTAAATTATGTGTGTACATGCTTGCTTCTATTGTTATGTTTAGCTTGTTTCAGAAGGCAGCATTACAATGTCCCATCAAGCTGTCTTATCATTAAGCCTTGTATTGTGTATATATGTATGTGTGTTAAAGTCAATAAAATTAAGCTAAGTGAGTCTACTTTTCAACTCACTAAAATATCAAAGCTTCAAGTTGGCATCAGAGCGGGTTCCTCCGTCTGCCGCCGCCATCCGGCACCGTCCTCCGCCGTCATTTTCTCCGGCGAGACCAGGGTTAGGATCGCCGGAAAAGCGCGACCAAAACCTTGCAAAATGCACCGACATCGAAGCTTCCACGCGCCGTTACAGCTTCGTGTGTTGTCCAGTGCATGTAGTTCATGAGCCGCCGTGCCGTCATCGGAATCTTGTCCGAGTTGCTCCGGCAGCTTCGTTGGCGCCTCCTGGGTGTGTTCCAAGTGGTGGTTTTCCGTTTCGGCAAGCTTGTGTGGTAGCTTGTGCTTAGTTCTACCCTTTTTCCGTTAGGGTTTCTGTCATTGATCAAAAATGACTTCTGCTGGACCTACCTTCTCTTTTTCTGGAACTCCGACTATCACGACTGCGAAACTAAACTGGAAGAACTATTTGTCCTGGTCTGATTCAGTTGAGCTGTGGTTCCTTGGCCAAGGATACTACGATCACTTGAAAAAAGGTATTGATACTGTTCCAAGTGACAGAAAATCTGAGTGGGAGAAGCTGGATTATCAGCTATGTGCTGTCTTGTGGCAATCAGTCGAGGCAGATGTTTTGGAGATCCTTAGATCGTTCAAAACATGTTGTTCTTTTTGGAAGAAGGCTCGAGAAATCTTTGCCAATGATATTCAGAGTTTGTTTAATGCAACTATGAAGGTCACAGCCCTCAAACAAACCAGCCACGACATGATTGCACACATAAGTAAAGCTCGGGCTGCAGTGGAAGAGTTGAAGAGGTTCCTTGTGGCTGATTCGCTGGAGGAAGTGAATAAAAAGCCGGATAAGTTCTATATGGTTCTTATCTTGAGGAGTTTTCATTCAGATTTTGATCATGTGCGTGATCAAGTTCTTGCTGGAGATCAAGTACCATCGACGGATTCTCTCATCACTAGGCTGCTTCGGGTTCCCCATGCGTTGAAAGAAGAAAACTCAGCTGACACGGTGGAAACATCAGCCATGATTGCAACCCGTGGGAGAAGGGGAGGTCGTAACAGTAAAGGAGGTCGCAGTGAAAGAGGTGGACGTCCTCAATGCTCTTATTGCAAGAGGATGGGCCACACTCAAGAGAATTGCTATTCTCTACATGGCTTTCCTGACAAAGTAGCCAAAGTAGCTCAGACAGAAAAATCAGAGTCCAAGTTCTCTGATGAAGAGTACCAAGAGTATTTGAAGCTGAAATCTGAGAAATCCAGCAGTCGAGCCTCATCTTCCTCTGTACCATGTTATTCGACGGCATGTATTTCTCAATCTATTGACGGTCCCAGTCCTTGGATTCTTGATTCAGGTGCCTCTGATCATATTTCTGGTAATAAGTCTTCTTTTACATCCATTTCTTTTTCAAAAATTCCTCACCTTGTTAATGTAGCTAGTGGTTCCAAAGTTGCAGCTCAAGGAAGTGGTCAAGTCTCTTTATCATCCTCATTAAAGTTGGACTCTGTTTTGTTTATTCCTCAGTGTCCCTATAATCTAATTTCATTGAGTCAGTTAACTCGTTCTTTAAATTGCTCAGTAACCTTTACAGTTAATTCTTTTGTTATTTAGGAACATGGCACGGGTCGACTGATTGGAGAAGGACGTGAATCACGCACGAGGACTTTACTACTTGAAATCCAATGTTTCTGTTTCCTGTTCTGCAACTTCAAATCCCAAACTTTTGCATGATCGTCTAGGTCACCCAAGTTTACCAAAGCTGAAAATGATGGTCCCTAGTCTGAAGAATCTTCGAGTCCTAGAGTGTGAATCTTGCCAACTAGGAAAACATGTTAGGTCGTCATTCCCACAAACTGTTCAAAGATGTAATTCAGCTTTCTCTACCATTCATTCTGATATTTGGGGACCAAGCCGTGTTACATCTTTTGGTTTTCGATATTTTGTAACCTTATTGATGAATTCTCTAGATGTACTTGGGTTTATTTATTGAAAGACAGATCAGAACTTTTGCCTATCTTTGTGTCCTTCCTAAATGAGATTGAAAACCAATTTGGAAAAACAATTAAGATTTTCAGAAGCGCAGAAGCGATAATGCCAAAGAGTATTTCTCTCATGATTTTACTTCCCTTTTATCTTCAAAAGGCATTCTACATCAATCTACTTGTCCCCATACACCACAACAAAATGGTATAGCAGAAAGAAAAAATCGTCATCTTCTTGACACTGCACGCTCCCTAATGTTAGCATCTCATGTTCCTACACACCATTGGGGGGATGCGGTGCTTACTGCTTGTTTCTTAATTAATAGAATGCCTTCATCTTTCCTTGAAAATCAAATCCCTCACTCAATTATTTTTCCTCATGATCCTTTATTCCATGTTCCACCTAAAGTGTTTGGTTGTACTTGTTTTGTCCATGGTCTTTCTCCTGGTTTAGACAAACTTTCTGCCCGGGCAATCAAGTGTCTTTGTAGGTTATTCTCGTCTTCAAAAGGGTTACAAATGTTACTCTCCATCAACCAGACGATACTATATGTCTGCAGATGTAACCTTCTTTGAAGATACACCCTTTTTCTCACCATCTATAGACCATTCTTCTTCCATCCAGAATGTACTTCCTATTTCCTCTCCTTGTCCCCTAGGTATCTCAAACCAAAATGACAGTGAAGTCTCACTTTCTCCACCACATCCGACTGAAGTTGCTTCTCCACCTCTTCTTACAGATGAACACAGGACACAAACAGTTGGTTCTACAGTACCTGAAGCTTCTCCTTATGATTCTCATTCTTCTCCAATCAATCCTCAAGCCATGGATCCTGCTACCTCACCTTCGTCTGATTCAGACTGGCCCATTGCCATCCGAAAAGGTACTCGATCCACTCGTAATCCTCATCCTATCTATAACTTTTTGAGTTATCATCGTTTGTCTCCTTCATATTCTTCCTTTGTTTTCTCTCTATCTTCGCATTTTGTTCCTTCTCATACTCATGAGGCACTTAGTCATCCTGGATGGCGACAGGCTATGATTGATGAAATGCAGGCTCTTGAGCATAATGGTACTTGGGAACTTGTTTCTCTTCCCCCTGGCAAGAAGACTGTGGGTTGTAGGTGGGTCTACGCAGTTAAAGTTGGGCCTAATGGTGAGATTGATTGGCTTAAGGCTAGATTAGTAGCTAAAGGCTACACTCAGATATATGGCCTTGACTATTGTGACACTTTCTCTCTGGTAGCTAAGATCACTACTGTTCGTTTGTTTCTTGCTATGGCTGCCATGCGTCATTGGCCTCTTCATCAGCTTGATATTAAAAATGCCTTTCTTCATGGTGACCTTGAGGAGGATATTTATATGGAGCAACCTCCTGGGTTTGTTGCTCAAGGGGAGTATGGTCTTGTGTGTAAGCTGCGTCGATCTCTCTATGGTTTGAAGCAATCTCCTCAGGCTTGGTTTGGTAAATTTAGTCATATTGTTCAACTTTTTGGGTTGAAACGGAGTGAAGCTGATCATTCTGTTTTTTATTGTCAATCATCCCCTGAAAAATGTGTTTATTTGATAGTATATGTTGATGATATAGTGATTACAGGGAATGATGCTACTAAGATTGTCCAGCTAAAGGAGCATTTATTCAGTCATTTTCAGACCAAAGACTTGGGATATTTGAAGTACTTTCTTGGTATTGAGGTGGCTCAGTCAGAAGATGGTGTTGTGATCTCACAGAGGAAGTATGCCCTTGACATTTTGGAGGAGACAGGCATGCAAAATTGCAGACCTGTTGATAGCCCTATGGATCCAAATTTGAAGCTCATGGCAGATCAGAGTGATATTTATCCTGACCCTAAGAGATATAGGAGACTTGTGGGAAAACTTATTTATCTCACCATTACAAGACCTGATATCTCCTTTGCTGTTGGTGTAGTTAGTCAGTTTATGCAGAGTCCTCATGTCGATCATTGGAATGCCGTTATGCATATTCTTAGATATGTAAAGAGAGCTCCTGGTCAAGGATTACTATATGAAGACAAGGGTAATACGCAAGTATCTGGATATTGTGATGCAGATTGGGATGGTTGTCCTATTGATAGGAAATCTACCTCAGGTTACTGTGTTTTCATTGGAGGAAATCTTATCTCTTGGAAAAGCAAGAAACAGACTGTTGTTGCTCGATCCAGCGCAGAGGCTGAGTACCGATCTATGGCTTTGGTCACATGTGAACTTATATGGATTAAGCAACTTCTTCAAGAATTGAAGTTTTGTGAAGTTGCACGAATAAAGTTATTTTGTGACAATCAGGTAGCCCTCCACATTGCGTCCAATCCAGTCTTTCATGAGAGGACCAAGCACATAGAGATTGATTGTCACTTCATTTGAGAAAAATCATTGTCCAAGGAGATTACCACTGAGTTCATCAATTCTAATGATCAACCAGCAGACATTTTGACTAAGTCCTTAAGGGGAACTAGGATTCAGTTTATATGTTCCAAGCTTGGTGCATATGATTTATATGCTCCAGCTTGAGAGGGAGTGTTAAATTATGTGTGTACATGCTTGCTTCTATTGTTATGTTTAGCTTGTTTCAGAAGGCAGCATTACAATGTCCCATCAAGTTGTCTTATCATTAAGCCTTGTATTGTGTATATATGTATGTGTGTTAAAGTCAATAAAATTAAGCTAAGTGAGTCTACTTTTCAACTCACTAAAATATCAAAGCTTCAAGTGAAGTAAACCATATTTTACAGTTCATAAATTTAATAAACCAAACCCCATTGCTCTTAATTTATTTTGGTTTAAAAATTATCAATAGTGTATCAGATAATACTAATGTATTATTGCTCCTTAATACATTCAAAAGCTGTTATCCAGTAGTAATAATAAAGTAAAATAACAGCACTAAAACAAATACTAGTACGTAGTCTTCTCACAAACTCCAAGGGCAACCAACAACAATATTTTAATAAGTAATGAAATCAAAAGGCAAAAGGAAAAAGACTTTGCAAATAAACAAGTCAAAAACAACATTATAAGTAGGGGTGGAAATGAGCCGAGCCAAGCCAAGCCAAGCTTTACTAGGCTTGAGCTCGGCCTGAGTTGAATACGTAAGGCTTGAGCTTGACTCATTACCTGTCATTGGCTTTTTTTTAAGGCTCAGCTCGGCTTATATAAAAGTCTGGCTTGGCCCACGAGCCTATTTAAAAGTCTGCTTAAAGACGTCTTTGATTAATTAATTATTTTAAAACCTAGTGAAATACTAACTAAAAAAAGAAACTTATAAAATTTCGTATAAGTAATGTACAAATCCAAAAAATAATTGATAAACAAAATCATATTGAAGTCAAGTCGTTAAAGCACAAAGTATATCAAAAGAAAATAAAAATAGCATAATATTAAAAAATGTATGGATTAGAGATGATTTGCAGAAAATGAATTTTATTCTACGTGAACAGTGTGCATGAACAGTAATAAAAACTGAAATTCTAAAATCCTAAAATTATTCTCCTCTCCGAAAAAAAACTCCCTAAACTAAAAACTTGGTGCTGTTATATAGGTCTTCAGCCCCAAAGCTTACAAATCTATCTTAAGTCCAAGCCCATAAACGAAATAAAATAAAATCTGGACAAGATAAGATGGGATGAAATAAAATCTGGACGAAATAAAATCTAGATAGAATAAAATTTGAATAAAATAAAATCTAGATAGAATAAAATCTGGATAAGATAAAATTTGATAAAATAAAGTTATTATTATTATTATTATTATTATTATTATTATTATTATTATTATTATTATTAGTTAGACAAGCCGGCTTGTCAAGCTTAACAAACTTTTTTTATGGTTTGAGCTTGGCCTTTTTATCTAAAAAGGCTTTTTAAAAAGCTTGAGCTTGACCTTTATAGTAAACAAGCCAAGCCGAACCGAGCCTTACATAGGCCGAGTTGAAGGCCCTCGACAAGCTGCTCAGCTCATTTCCACCCCTAATTATAAGTCCCATGAGCAAGCCTAGTCCCATAAAAATCTGACAAAATATATGCATGCACTCATTGAACCAATTAGAATAAGAAAATTCATATGACTACAAAAATCTAGCAATGCAACGACCAAATTCAAACAGCAATGTTTCTTTTGTGTATAGAGTGAAAAGGACAGAGGATAATCAGCACCATATTGCTATTTCTTCTTTGATCCCTCAAAGCTTCATTTGCATCAACTTTCCCAGATTCAACACAACCAACAATGCAGTTAATACCAAGATCATTGTCTAGAAGAAGCTCAGCCGAATGCCAAAACTGCATGACAGCCTTCGCTATTCTGTGAGACAAAATTTTTGTCCCTAGTTGTTTGTTTAGTTTTTCAAATCTTGACTGACAAGTAAAAGCTGTTTGATGACCCAATTGTGCAGCAGCAGCTATCTTCCAAAGACGCTCCTACAAATGCATTTTTTTTTGAGAAAAAAAAAACATTTCAAGAATAATCACATACATAAATTTAACAATTTAACAATGATTATTATTTCGCCAGTTTCTAAATGGAAAAGATTGCCACAGAAAGTATGAGAGAGCAAAACATCACTAGTAAGTATAAAAAATAAAACCTGAGCAAAATCATTTGCCAGCCATGCCATTTCCTCTAGAAGAAAACCCCATTGTGACTTTCTGCAGTTCTGTGTGGATAAGGAGCGAAGAGATAATTCTGCAATTCTCTTCCGCTTGGCCTGTTTAGTGCATCATATCAGACCTTTCAATTTATTGTGCAAACAACCAAATTTAACCAAAAAGTATACACAGAAATCAGTGGAAATGGAACCAGAAATAGAAACCTCTATAATTTTAGCCTCTTCCAAAATTGAATCTTCACGAGCCTTGTCTGCTAACTTCATATTGTGTGTAGGACATGGTTGATCATCAGTGGCAGCGCTTGTAACCTTTTCAGCTGGAGCAGTCTGAGGAGGTTCTGAAAGTGACACATCCACAGGAACCTCATGTCTTTCACAGCTGGTTTCCTTGACAGAATTGGACTGATCCACATAAACAGTATCTTTATCAGTTTTTGAAATGTTACTGTCATTATGATGTACTCCTTTGATATTTGACATGCAAGAACTGTTAATATGGACATCTTCCTCAGCTTTGGTGATATTACCACAACCAGAATGGTTTTGATAACCAGCATCATTCACATTGCTAACAGTAGCACCATTTACATTTTTTGTCTTATGCCTACCTTTCACAACTTCACAATCAGCAGAGTTCAGTTTATTCTTTAATGCAAATGTTTGTTCCATGGTATTTCCATTAGCATCAACGTTCTTTGTATTGGTACACATATCACTATCATTATTTACATCTCTAACTAAACTAGTCTGTGTGCACGAGGACTCTAAATCGAAATTATTCTTGCCTAATGTAGCATTGCTATTTTGGCCTTCATTTAGTGCACTTTTCCTGTCTACTTCTACATTGCCAAACCCATTTGGCTGACAATAAGGTCCATTTTCAGGTTTTGTAGTAGGTACATGAGGTGGAGGTTCATGATTGACAACAGCTACTGGATCCCTTAATTCAACTATGTTAACTTCTCCAAAAGCCATGAGAACAGGGTTTTGAACAGTATTATCTTCAGAAGGCAGAGTTCCATGATTTTCTTTTAAGCTTCTATTCACCGTAATATCCAATTTGTCTTCGGGAACACTAGCATTGCCACTAGTGGATTGATGATCTCGGATCCCAACCAATTCATTATTCAGAGTATTATTAGTAATCAAATTTTTGGTACCAACATCACCATTCAAACTGGAAAGCTTTGGCTTAGACAAAGTTGTCAAATTAAGGTTCTTTTGGCTATTCGTTTCAGACATTAACCCCTTCACTTCCCTTGAAGCCCCCCGAGGACCGTGACCTGATCTAGATCTGTTCCTTCGAGCATATGGCCGGAAAATGGCAGAATCTTCAGTTTCCTTAGCATTAAGATTTCCATCAATTTGGGAAGACTGTTCTGACAGAGCAATATTATTCCTTCTGTTTGAATGCAGGCACCTCCTTTCAGTTTCAGGCAACTCATTCTCACCATCAAAAAGTAGGAGATTATCAGCAGTATTAGGTTCACTAGCCAAAGGAGCCCCAGGTCTAGCACTACTGTCAACAGAGTCACCATGAGGGGAGGGAGTCAATGCAAAACTACCTTTTGCTTCACTGAGATCACAATAGGAAAGAAGTGACAGGAGAAAGAAGCAACGAAGCATTAAGAAAACTAACACACAAAAGATATTAATAGAAAAGTAACACACATACATGCATGGGAAAACTAGATAAGAATAGTCAACCTGGACACAAACTGCTCATGAGGCTGATCAGTGAGTGAAGTAGACTGAACACTAACTGAAGCAGCATTCCCGGACTTAAAGTCCAGAGGATTCCCACCCTGCACTTACAAAGTACAGGTGACCATCATTTACATCAAAGTATTGTGAGATAAGAAATGCAAAAGATCAAAACTTTCATACTTTTTCAAGAAATTCAAGCTCTCTTCTTCTTTCTTCACGAACATCATACTCCTCTCTGATATCGACATGCAATAGTTATTCTCTATGAATAAGAATGGAATGGATCGGCAGTAAAAAAACGTAATCAAACACAAAATGCAACTACATGAAGGGTTTTCCCATCACCTGAGCTCTGCTTGAGCCTTCTCAATTGCTGCTCTGCACGGAGAGATCTTCAAACCTATGCCAACTCCGCCGTCAACAACTCCACCCATAGAATCAACTTCAGCATTTACAAGGAGAGCAGATCCTGATTTATATCCATTCATTCCCAACCTCTAATATCTTAAAGCTTCACTTCCCATCGTTAAAGAGTCTGCCAAATTTGTGAAGTGAAGAGGGTATAGGCATAAATCTAATGGTAAAGCAATTTGTACAACACAAAAAAAATAAAAAAATTAAGATATTAGGACATACAAAATAGTATCTCTAAGAATTTGGTTTTTATCCAACAATATCATACCCATGTGGCCAACCACACCTAGTGGGATAAGGCTATTGTTGTATTGAGACACGGAACTTTCCATCAATCAAACATTAGAATGTTATTATGTTAACGCTATGCTATGTTAGGATTAGTGGTAATGAGTTATGACTTTTTAATTCCTACATTATCCTTATTTTAAATATATTATCCCTAAGAGGTTGTTGATTAGGTTATAGTTTTCATAGATAAAATGTTCATTTTATAATTCAAAAGTTTTGTTCCGTCAAGTGCACCCAAATTTGGAGGAAGATTATTGGGGTTAAACAATGAAATGGAATGGATCATGCTCCATGTTCTTCCATTATGTTCCATTCCTATTTTTACAAACCAAACAGTGGAACAACTTCCCTTTCCACTCCATGCCTCTCCACTCCACCCTCTACCACCTATCCAAACATAGCCTATATGACATCTGACAGCAAAACACAAGGTAGTTAATGCACATCTCCCCATGATCTTTGGAGGATCAGTTATAAAGGACCAAAATCCTTGATGTCTTCTCCTAATCTGTTATCAAGGGGTAGAGGTTGAGTTTGTTTAAACTTAAAAAAGAAACTTTAAAATAAGTATTTTTCATATAAGTGCTTTTATAAGAAACAGATAAGATTTGCTTCTTAAAATAAGCAGAAAACTTTTTTTTAAAGCAGAAGCAATTTAGACAAACACGCTAAAAAAATAGAAAACTGCTCGTTATAATATAATAAGTGCTTTTTTTAACAAATAAGTTTAAACAAACCAGCCCAGAATCCCCCTAAATCCCATAATGATACTATCTTACTTGTTAACCAAGCATCTCATTCTTGCCACTATAATGGGGACTAAGCCCTCTGGTAATGGATCTAATGTAATACACAAGCCTCCTAGAACACATACTAACTTGAGTGCTGCAGTATCTTTACAAGTACACCTACTACCACCCACAACCACAATACTTGGAGCCTCTAGCAACCATCACCAGTCTCGAAGGAAAATAATTAAGCAAGAAAGGCATTCCACAAAAAGTTTGAAATGTGTGACCAGCTTTCCAGCAAGGCTTAATTCACTATCTAACAGGATCGTGCCTATCAGAAAGTGGACTGAACTCTATCCAAAGCATGAAAACCTATTAAGTTAGGATGTCAGAAGACCACATACCAAACAATGGTTGCTAGTTGCGAGGTTCTTTATTGGCTATAGGTAAAAAGGGGAAGGATGTAGATTGTAGAATGTACAAATGTGGAAGACATAGGTTTTGGCGATTTGCAATTATTATGTATCTGGAAAGCAGAAAATTGTGTCATGTTCATATTTTGAATTTTGAAATCAGTGGTAATACAACTCTGCAGCTGAATGAAATCAAAGATAAAGATGATCACAGATAAGGAGAGTATATAATTTATTTAAAGGTAAGTGCAGCATAAACACAGTCCTATAGGCTACAGCAACATCCAAAATATCATCCAAGATGAAGGGGTGAAGGCGCCTCAGTTTAAAATGTTCAAACGGGAAAGCAAATGCAAACCCAGACAAAAGTTGCAGACTCACCAAAGATGCCAACTAATGACAACAAGCAAAATAATGCGGTAGTTTACAACTAAGTATTAGTAGTCACTAATAAATTCACATATTGAGAAACTTGTGCGTGCATGAATGTTGCCACTTGCCACCAATGATTTTCTTCCTTTCAAATTTCAAACTGGCATCACCAACCAAACATATAAGCTTCAATTTACAAACCAGCCACTCCAAAGATACGCATTTCATTTAATTTCCCAAAGGGGAACAAATTCCGCTGCATTTAATACCACATTAATGCCAAATACCCATAAACAGACAAACCCGAACGCACTTCTAACACAATGCATGGCACAGTCGCAACGAGACAACAATCAACCACAATTCGCCCAACAAAATTAAGCCCTAACAGCACCCATTTCCATGAATTCCCCCAATTTGCATGATCCTAGGGTTTCCACGGGAACATACGAAAATGCCAAAACCACAACAATTGATGCAAGAAAAGCACCTGAATCCACAAAAGGGTAGCGTAATTGGAAGCCAGGGCACAACCTGAGAGCCCCAAGAGGCCGTTTCAGCGCGAAGTTTCTCTCTCCTAGGGTTTTGGAAAAGGGGGCACCACTTCGATCACGAGTTGGCCATGGAAACCAGCATGTAGCAGCAAATTTCAGCCGTGGAAACAATTTCAGAGAATCAAACGTCGCCAATTTGGGCAATCGTGATGGTAATTTTGTTCCTCTCTAATTCGTTTCGTTCGCCATATTCTGCACGTTTGCTGTTTTTCTTGCGCGTGTGGGTGGAGAGGGACTATTCGTGTTGTTGTGTGCTAGGCACGGAGACACGACGTATAAGGGGCTTTCACAACTAACATTTTGTTTAGAGGTAAATATTTGTTTAGTTCTTATAATTTAATGTTTTTTTTAATTAATTCTTATAATTTGTGTTTACTTTTTTATTCTTTTGATTTTAATATTTTAGATAACATTTTTATTACACTAAAAGGATAAAAAAATAAAACAAACATAATTTATAAAAACTAAAAATAAAAAATTAATTTTGTAAGGATGAAAATTAATAAAGCACAAAATTACAAGGATTGAAAGATATTTAAGCCTTTTCTATTTCTAATTTGGGATTTTTTTTTATTGATGTATTGATTCTGATAAAAAAAATTATGATTTATTGATTATTAGTTAAAATATATTTTTTGTCCTTCTTAATATCTAAAGTTTGCTTTTCAAGTTCTTGCAAAAAAAAAATGTATTTGTTTCTCATCCTTGCTAAAGAACAACAATAAAAATACTTCATTTTCTACTTATTTACTCAACCTGAACTATGTGTAGTTCTCCTTTACAAACGAGTAAAGGGTTCCACTAATCAAACTTGATTACAACAAGTATTCTTTCTTGTTCCTTTTGGTTTACAAGTATTCTCAAGGTCCTAATATAATCCTTAGACTCTCAATTATTGTTTTGCCACTAAGTCACTCTTGACTTTCACAAACAGAAGTTTGATACAAAATCAGATATTCTTTACAACACTTAACGAGTGGATTTACAATGAAGTTATAATCTCTTACTATTACTTTGTGTACTACAAAGAATGGTCTCTCTTAAGCTTAGTGTGTTTTCTCAATAAATGCTTTTCTTTTTCTTTTGTTTCCTGATTCACGACCTTTGTCTTTCTATATATGATTGCCTTCTTTCTTCAATCATTGATGTTGTATTTATAGGTAAAAAGATACATGTAAATGTGGAGAGTATCTTTGGAATTGAAGGATATGACCGTAGAGCAGATTGATTTTGTTTCTTGGAATAAGCAGATCATGTGTGTTTAGTCTGATAGGATCAAGACTTTCCGTATTTGTCATTCATAACTCAATATGACTGTTAACCATATAAAAGGAAGTTAAAGATAGATTTGTAAATATGTTCCTTTTAAATAAGATCATATAAACTGGAATAAATTAATAATTCAAATGAAGTTAAAGATAGATTGGACGAATATTTCTCACTTCTAGTAGACAAGGTACCCACTAATTGATAAGTCTTACCTGGTGTTGCTTCCAGTCAACAAACTTGTTGACTAAAGTGTTACTGTCTGGCAACGAAAGTTCTTTTACTGATGATGGACTGCTTGGAGTCCTCGTCCAATCTTTCAAAGACATGGAATACTTGGTGTTCCCAGAGGAGTTTGCTGATGAGGGTGGCATAGTAGATGTCATCCACTTCTCCCGAGGACTTCATGTTCCTTAAAATATTGATGTAGACAATGTGTGGAAGGTCGAAAGGGGTCTCATCCATCAGATGGAAGAGTACAAATTTGTGTAGGTCAGACATAGAGTTTTTTTAGCCTACTTTGTGCATGAAGCTTTTTGAGTGATGTTGGACTAGATTTTGGTCATATCACATAGAAGGTTGTACTAAACATTCTTCTTCCCATCTGCCTCCTTGAGGTTCTTTCCGATGAGAGCTTTTGGAATGTGGCTCTTATGTTTTCTCTCAATCTTCTTGGTATGTGCTTCCTTCCCTGATGCACCCTGTGACTTATGTAATGGACTCCATGGATAACACCACCTCTTTTCCAAGAACCTTGGACATAATGGTCTTCTTATCCTTGAGTTGAGCATTCCTCTAGAACATCCGGATGAGTTATGGGTATATCAGCTGTAGATCATTGAAATACCTACGGATGCCACACAACAGTAGAGTATGTTGTATGTTGAGACCAAGACCTTCCAACATTCCTATGTCAAAAAAATGTTCAATATGCATAGTGGACTCTCCGTTAGTGTGGATGGTAGTGATGTATGTGGTGATGATGGTCGAGTCAGAAGTAGTGTTCTCACTTGAGTTTGTCATGGTGAGTAGAGAAAGAAATTAGGGTTTTTGTGAGGTTTTCTAGAGAGTTCTAGCAAAGATAGTGAAAATTGACCATTGCCCTGATATTTAGGAGTTTATAAAAGGAATGTGAGCATTTTCTCTGGGCTTTTAAAAGGTAATTAATAGACTTGTAACTCAAGGATAGCTCAGTAGTCAAAACACAACGTTTTGATAAGATATAAAGTTTTCAAAATATCCCTCGTCCACTCGTAGTCGTCTAGTCATGCATATATGTATGTATGGCCATTAGACAATGTGTCCTCTAGATGCAAAGTGTAATGTGTCAGGCATTTAGACATTAATCATTTCTTTACTAAGGTCATTCCAAGTTGATCTCTTAACAGAATCAACCTTTCTTCAATATGGGGTTTTGTGAAAATGTCAACTAGTTGACCATTAATAGGTACAAACTGTAGTTCTATTGTTCCCTTCTAAACATGGTCTCTTAGAAAAGGATGCTTAATTTCAATATGCTTGGCTCGTGAATGCATAGTAGGGTTTTTAGAGATACTTATTGCAGCTTTATTATCACAATAGATAAGGATGCTTTCTTCATACATATTGTAGTCTTCTAGTTGATTCTTTATCCATATCAATTGAGTACAACAACTTGTTGTTGATATATATTCAGCTTCTATAGTGGATAGTGCTACTAATCCTTGCTTTTTGCTGATCCAAGTGACTAGGTTTCCACCAATGAGAGCTTCCACTAGTGCTTCTTCTTTCAATTTTGTCATTAGCATAGTCAGCATCATAGTAACTAATAAACCTGAATTCTTTGTTATGCTTAAAGTAAAGACCAAGATTAGGATTTCTAATTAAACATCTAAATATTCTTTTGACATTAGTTAAGTGAACTTCCCTTGGGTCTTGTTGAAATCTAGCACATAGTCCAACATTAAAAAATATGTGAGGTTTGTACCTAGTTAGATATAGTAAGGATCCAATCATTGCTCTATATTTAGAGTTGTCCTCTTTGTTGGACTCCTCATCCAGTCCAATACATGTCGTTCGATGCATAAGAGTTTCATTTTTTTTGCATCTTCTAACTTGAACTTCTTGATAAGTTCCTTGACATACTTGGTTTGATGGATATAGATTCCATTGTTGGTCTATTTTATTTGTAGTCCTAAGAAGAACTTTAGTTCTCCCGTCATACTCATTTCGAATTCAGCCTGCATTAACTTAGAGAAATCCTCATAGAGAGGTTCATTAGTCACACCAAATATAATGTCATCCACATAGATTTGAACTAATATAAATTGGGAGTCATAGTTTTTGCGGAACAAAGTTGTATTCACTTTTCTCCTTTCAAAGCCATTGTTTATAAGGAATGAACTAAGATATGCATGCCAAGCTCTAGGGACTTGTTTAATTCCATACAATGCTTCATATAGTTTAAAAACATGGTGCGTAAAAGTGTTACTTTCAAACCTAGGGGGTTGCTCTTGTATTACTTTTATTGAGAAATGTGTTTTTTACGTCGATTTGATATAGTCTCATTTTTGTATGAGCTGCATATGAAAGTAAAATTCATATTGCCTCTAAATGAGCAATAGGAACAAAGGTTTATGTATAGCCTATACCTTTCTGTTGTGAGTAACCTTAGGCAAAGCAATCTTGCCTTGTTTGTCATAACCTTACCTGCCTTGTCCAACTTGTTTTTGAACACCTACTTACCACCCACTGCTTTCTTTCCTTGTTGTAATTCTATAAGCTTCTAGACGTCATTCTTCTGAAATTGTTCAACTTCCTCTTGCATGGCTTTTACCTAGTTCTCATCTTCCATAGCATCATCAATATGCTTGGGTTCCACTTCTGAAATGAGAGTTGTGTAACCTTGTTGTTTGAGAAATCTTCTTGTCTGGACTTTGGTTAAGGGATCTCCAATGATTTGACTCTCTAGATGGTTCTTCCTTAGAATTCATCTAGTTGTTTCTCTTTCTTCTTAAGGTTGTCCTATTATTTGATTGGACGCATTTGTTCTTGTAGATTGTTCTATCAGTGGTCCAATGCCTTTGTCCCATCTTATATCTACAAAAGATTCATCAAGCTCTAACATTTTTGTATCAGGCTTTGTGTCCTTAAATCCTACATGTATAGCTTCTTCCACAATTGAGGTTCTAGAGTTGTAAACTCTGTATGCCTTGGATGTTTTAGAGTACCCAAGTAATGTTCCGTTATCAAAGTTAGAATCAAGTTTTCCCAAGTTGTCCTTAATGTTAAGGATGAAACACTAGCATCCAAAAGGATGTAAAAATGAAATGTTGGGTTTTGGTCCTTTGCACAATTCATAAGGAGTCCTTTTTAGAATGGATCTTATATAAATTCTGTTTTGTAAATAACATGCAATGTTCACTGTTTCAGCCCATAAGTGTTTAGGTGTAGAGTTGCCATTGAGCATGCTCCTAGCCATTTCTTGTAATGATCTATTTTCTCTCCCGACAATATCATTTTGTTGAGGTATTATAACAGTAGGAAGTTATGGAGAATTCCATTTTCTTCACACAATAGATGAAAACTCTCATTTTCAAACTCTTCACCATAATCACTTTTGATTAAAGTAATACATACTTCCTTTTCATTTTGAATCCTTTTACATGATTTAAAGAAGACCTTAAAGAACTTTTTCTAGTGAGTAAGGAACGCAACCCATGCCCATAACCCATGTCCATCTTGAGTAGTCGCCACTACTACTAGACTATATCTCTTTCCATTGACAAAAGTTGTTCTAGTTGGACCAAACAAATCAATATGTAACAGTTCAAGTGGTTTTGAGGTGGAAACAAAGTTTTTGCTTGAAAAGTAGGTTTTAATCTGTTTCCCTTTCTAACATGCTTCACAATGTAAATCATCTTTGTATGGCATTCTTGTTAAACCTTTTACAAGGTCATGTCTTTGCAATTTGGAGATCAACCTCAAGATTGAATGTTCAATTTTCTTGTGCCATATCAAATGATTTCCTTTGATGAATAATAGACATGTTACATTTTGATATGATAGTTCACTAAGATTAATCTTATACAAATTTTATTTCCTAAGTAGTGAAAAGTTGGGTTCCATTTTGTCTTGGACAACACACCATTCTTTGCTAAAGGAAACATTAAGTCCACTGCCACATAATTGACTTATGCTAAGCATATAGTGTTTAAGTTGTTTAACAAACAATACATTATTAATGAGAGGATAAGGATCAATACTTATCTTTCCTACTCCTGCTATCTTCCCATTCTGATTTTCTCTGAAAGTGACTGTTCCACCATGCATCGGAGTTAGACATTAGAACATACACTTTTCTCCGATCATGTGACGTGAGCAGCCACTGTCCAGGTACCATGATTGGTGTGTTCTTGTTGTGCTTGAATATATACACAACATGAATTATTTTCTCTTTAGGAACCCAAATTTTCTTGGGTCCTTTCTAGTTAGTTCTAAAAGCATTGGATGATCCAATAGTTGGTAGATGTCTACAATTAGATGACATGTGTCCAACCTTTCCACATAAGTAGCATACTATGATTTCTTCATCATGAATATTCTTTTTTCCTTTATATCCATTTCCAAATTTGTTAGTTGGGCATTTGTTGTATCTTAACATTTTGTTAAGTTTCTTAGTGCTTCCAACAAATTTGGATAGAGTTTGTCTCAGAAAGTAAATCTTTTGATGAAGTGTAACAACATCTTGAGGTTGTTTTTGGAGAATCTCATACTGTTCAAATGTATCACTTAAGAATTTTAAGTTTTTCCTATGTCCTTCACATTCAACCCATAAGTTATGTTGATGCAATCTTACCCCCCAAAGGCATTGGACAGAAGACTCCAAGAAGATTGGGGCAGAGATGTAGGAGAAGGCCCTAAGGTTCTCATGAGCCTTAGGGTAGTTTTTGGACCCATGGGCTAAGTATGAGCCCACTTATCTTTGTACATATTAGATTAGGGTTTCATTATTTTTGAGTCTTGTATTTAGGGCTCCATAGTGTAGGGAGGGTACCCTAGTAATGTAGGATTTTTTAGCTCTTGTATTTTAGGGCACCTAGACTAGTTTTTGTATTAGGGGTAGTTTTGTAATTTCACTTGCATTAAGTGCACTATTTGATGTGTGTGTTGGGAGAGAAATTTAATTGAATTGGGAGAAGCCCAATCCAATTAAATTTTGGACCAGCCTAAGGGGGAGGTGAACATTTGCTTGCTACACCCCCATTGCCACATCATATAGTCACACTTTGTGCATGTCCTTCATGCTTTACATGCCTCATGACACCTAAGCACACTTAGTGGAGAATCTTAGACTTGATATTAGATTAGTGGGTTGAACCATAGCTGAAATTCATTAATCATAATTAGTGAAAATTTGGCTCCACAAATTCAAATTCAAGTGAAATTTGAATAAAAACTCAAATTTCCCTCCAATGTTGTGCAATACTTAGGCTATGAATAAAGGCCTTGTGTGTGCATTTTTCAACTTTGATCATTTGAGAAATTAGACTTCAAAGTTCAGACCTCATTTAAGACATAAAATTTATGCCCCCTCTTTCTCTCTCCCTTCAGTCATCTTCTCCTACATTCAAGCTCTTATCCATGGTCTCCTATGGTGGTGAGCTTGTTCTTGACTCATCTTCTCATTGAAGTAGCCTCTCCAATCACCTTTCCTCCTTTTTCATTCCACTGCCATTGATCTCTTCAAGAAGCAAAATACTCCATTGATGAAAAAGATCCAAGGCCTACAAGCTCTACTTGGAGCTACATCATATGTTTACTTGCCTCCAAGTTTTCATAATTCTTATGGACTTGGGAACATGCTTTCAATAGATTACATCTTTCCTCATTTAGGCAATCATGAAGTTTATTGAGTGTGATATACTCATTTTGTAAGCCTTCCAGTTGATTTTTCAACTTCTGAAGGTCTTCCAATATACTATATCTTTATTTACAAATATCCTCATTTTCAAGACAAAGCTTTGTTGTCTTTAATTTTAGACTTTCAAAGTCATCACATGATTGAATGGAAATTTCTAAAGAATTATCTATTTTTCCTTCATGTTTTCCTTGAAGTAGTTTGTAATCTTTTGAAAGACTTTTGAAGTCCATTCTCAAATTTTGATAAGCTTTAGACAAAATGAATGAGTTAGAGAGAAGTTCATGATATGCTAATTGAAAAGTTTTGAGGTTGTTTATATTTACCTCTTCATCTGATTTAAAGTCTTATCTTTCTGATGCAGTGTCTGCCATCAAATAGAGGTAGGCTTTTTTTCCTCTTCTGTCTCCTCATCAGACAATGTGTCGTCCAGTTCTTCCCATGTGCTCATCAATACTTTATTGTCCTTTGTAATGCCCTGAAATTTTGATAACTGAAAATCAATGTTTAATGTATTTCTTGTGTCATTTGATTAATTGATTGATTTGGATGAGTTGGGGTGTTGTGTGAATTATCTATATGTGAATGCTTTGTGTGAATTATTAGTGTGAGAAGTCGTGCTTAGCATGAGAAGTCGCGCTCAACGCCAAAAGTGAATTTTCACTTAGCGAGACGAATTTGTTAAGTGAGATCTGCAGATTATAAATACAACCAACAACATAGAAATACACGTTTTAGCTCTCTCTCTCTCTCTAAAATTTAGCCCCAAAACCCTAACCCCTCTTCCTCCACCATCCACGACAACCAGTGGCCACCACGAGCCACCATCGCTTACTGTCGGACCACCACACGAAGATGAACGCTTTAATCGAAGCGAAATATTCAAAATCCACTTGAAGGATTCGGTAGAGAAATGGAGCTCTCAGCTCTTTGTTCATGGTTTTTTCAAGGTAAACATGATTCCTTTGTCTTTTCCAAGTTTGTTTGAGCTTTTCATAGTATCTCTTGCGATTTAGGTGCATAATAGGATGTTTTTATGATTCCTTTGAAAAACCTTTGAAAATGAGACGTTGTAAAAGTTACCTTTTTATAAAATTGATGTTGTTTTCGTGACCTTTTCTAAACCTTGATCACATTGGCATGGTTAGAATTCCAAAATGATGTCTCTTTAATGTAGAAACCAAAAACACCATTTTTGTCCCTTTTAAAATTGAATGGGTATTTGACTCAAATATTGATATTGTATATATGACTTTGATTTGGTATATAGGACTTTGTGTTTGGATTGACAAACTTGAACACGAGAGACCTCTGAACGATGCAAAAGGGAGTCGACGGAGAGATAACAATAAGTGAGGAGGGTTTATTATAAATTATATCTTTTGATATCATATTTGGGGCCAGGGAACCAAACTATGGGGATGTATGCCTGCCCTAGTTACATGTTGGTTTTCAAGAAAAATTATGTTTTTAACTAATGAGGTGCGATATATCTATTATTGATGAATGTCATTGTTGTTTTATTAGACTTGTGTTTGTTGGATCAAGTGGCCTCAGAATAATTAAGAAGGGGGGTTGAATTAATTATTCCTAAACCTTTACTAATTAAAAATTTACTCTTCTAAGGCTTTTACTATATTGTTAAGTAAATAAAGAGTAGAAAAGAAACTTAACCAAAAGTAAAAGCGGGAATTAAAATGCACAGCAGAAATTAAAAGAGTATGGAAGAAGGAGACAAACACATAAGAGTTTTTATACTGGTTAGGCAACAACCCGTGCCTACATCCAGTCCCCAAGCGACTTGCGGTCCTTGAGATTTCTTTTCCAACCTTGTAAAAATCCTTTTACAAGCAAAGATCCACAAGGGATGTACCCTCCCTTGTTCTCTTTGAACAACCTAGTGGATGTACCCTCTACTAGAATTGATCCACAAGAGATGTACCCTCTCTTGTCTCAGTCAAACCCAAGTAGATGTACTCTCTACTTGTACCACAAAGGATGTACCCTCCAATGTGTTAAGACAAAGTTCTCAGGCAGTTAAACCTTTGAAACTTTGTGAACGGGGATACAAAAGAATTCTCAGGCGGTTAGTCCTTTGAAATCTTTTGTATATGGGAAAGGGAAGAATCAAAAGAATTATCAGACTGTGTCGTTTTGAATTCTTTGACAAGGGAGAAGGGAGACACAAAAAAATTCAGGTGGTTAGTCCTTTGTTCTTTTGAAAAAGGGAGAAGAGAGACACAAAAAGAATTCAGGCGGTTAGTCCTTGGCAAATTCTTTTTGGCAAAGGGAGAAGGGAATGAAAAAGGATGAATAGCACAAGTTTTCAAGGTTTAGAAAACCAGAAAACTTTAGAAAGCTTTTGACAAAGGAGGAAGAAGAAGAAGAAGTTCAAAGAGACATAGAAATCAATGTGGAAAAAATTGCTTGTGTAAAGAATGAATTGGAAACGATTGATGTATAAAATGCAAAACAAACCCTTGTTTTTATAGACTCTTCATGTCTGGTCAAGAGAACCATTAGAAGAGTTATGACCTTTAGAAAAACTTAAAACCAATTTGAAAAAGTCAAAAACTATTTGAAGAGTTACATCTTTTGTTTTGTTCAGAAACTATCACTGGTAATCGATTACCAAATTAGTCATTGGACGGGGGTTCTTACAAACGTGTTTATTATAACATCTTCCATTTTGTAAAGGTTATATATTTTGACTAACATGTCATTCAACCCCTTTCTAGTGTGATTTATTGTATTTCACCAGATATTTAAGGTGGAATTCTAAAGATAAATAGCATTCGGATGTGTGCCTAAGGATTTTTATACAATTGTTACAACATGTAGCCCAAGTGGGAGATTGTTGGAATTTTCTATTCCAATAATTAATGTGAGCTACTATTATAAGACAATTATATTACCTATTTATCATTAGTGGGTTTTATTTTATGTGGTCAAATTAAGTAAGTCCTTTATACTACTAAATAAGATGATATGGCCTTAAAGAAACAAATGTCAATGCTGGCCCATTAAGGGATAATGAGAATCCTATTAGGTTAACACACTATAAGAAGGCTATGGTCCCCAATATACTGAGTCATCACACATAGTTTCTGTTCTCCCCATCCGAATAATTACGAAGGTCTTATTATGGAATAAAGAGGCTCCAGTTGAGGAAGAACCATAAGGTTGCTGACTATATTATTAGTCGATTGTTCGTGATTCAATGATTGTTGAAAAATGCTTTGACCAGGAACTAACTACAGAACTAGGTATTTTACTCTAATCCTTAATAATTAGGCATGTCGTAGATCTTAGGGCCTTTGGTCATCTATACTAGGATATGTACCTGTGAGTTTTAGCTTGTGCGTGAAGAATAAAGAATAAAGATTAAAGATTAGAAAGAAATCCCAACAACCGTTGCAACAACTCCCTATCTATTTCACCAATTGGATGCTTCATGACACCGAGAAACACTACCAAATGATAGAAAAGGTGGCATTGACACTCATCACCACGACACGATGACTTAGGCCCTACTTCCAGAGTCATCAAGTGTTAGTCAAGATGAACTATCCTATAAAGAAGGTTTTCAAAAAGCCTAAACTCACAAGAAGGATGGTGGCTTGGTCTATTGAACTTTCAAAGTTAGACATTCAATACGAACCACGCGGCCCAATGAAGACACAATTCATGGTTGACTTTCTGGCAGAATTTGCTGGAAACAACCCAACCACCCCAGGCTAGTGGATGCTTTACGTTGATGATTGTCCAACGTAAAAGAAAGTGGGGCAGGGATCATCCTAGAAGGCCCTAACAATATCACTCTAGAGTAAGCCCTCAAGCTCAACTTTAGAGCCTTAAACAACCAGGCAAAATGCGAGGCACTCATTATAGGTCTGAAGCTAGCAAGAGAAGTTAGAGCCAACAGGCTACGATGCTACACAAAGTCGTAGTTTGTCCAAGGACAGGTTGCCAACACATACCAGACCAAGGAAACAATACTACTCAAGTACTATCACATAGCGAAGTCTCTCATCGACAATTTCAAATGTTTTGAAATGTACTACATCCCCAAGCAAAGCAATACCCAAGAAGACCTGCTCTTCAAGCTAGCCAACACCAACAAGGCCAGGTACTTCAAGACCATCATCTAGGAGACGCTCCAAACTCAAACCATAGATGTTGAGGAAATTATGGCCGGAGAAGAGGATGAACCAAACTGGATGACCCCCTACAAAAATTCTTAATACATGGGGCATTGCCACCAAGCGAGGACGAAATTCGATGCCTCAAACGGAAAGCTAGTTACTATGTCATCCTTGATGGTGAGCTAATTCAAAAGAGGGTTGATAACACCCCTACTCAAATGCCTAAATAGTCAATATGCAGACTACATCATGAGAGAACTTCATGAAGGGATCTGCGGCCTCCATATCGGAGGATGCTCCCTAGCCACCAAAGTGGTGCGAGCTGGCTACTACTGACCAACACTTAGGGCAGATACCCTTGACTTTTCCAAGAGATGCAGACGATGCCAAGAGTTTGCAGATGTACCACACACTCCTCCAAAAAACCTTCATAGTCTGAGCTCTCCTTGGCCCTTCACCATGTGGGGAATGGACATCCTGGGACCATTGCCAAAGGCCCCAAGAGTAGTCAAATACTTACTAGTCGCCATCGACTACTTCACCAAGTGGATGGAAGCAAGACCACTTCGGGAAATTATGACCATCGAGGTGGAAAAATTCACCTAAAAATTATGCCAAGAGTTTGTAGGTACGACCTCCCATACACCATTGTCACCGACAATGACACTCAATTCAAAGCTCAGACTTACGAAAACTTCCTGACAAGGCTAGGCATCAAGCACCTAGTCACCTTTGTCGAACATCCTCAAACTAACGGATAGGCAGAGGTAGCAAATAAAGTTATCCTCATGGCCCTACGTACCAGATTCAACAAGTCTAAGGGCCTATGTAAGAAGAACTCTACAACATACTCTAGGCGTACCACTGTACACCCTAGACAGCCACCAACAAAACTCCTTACCAGCTCACATATGGCACAGATGCCATGATCCCTGTAGAAGTCAGGCAACTGTCGACAAGGAGACTACTGTTCCAGCAACAACAAAATGAAGAAAATACGAGGGTCAAACTTGAAACCATTGAAGAAGTCCATGAAATGGAAAAGATTAGTGAAGAAGCTACCAAACTTCGAGTAGCCAGAAGATACAATACAAATGTTCAACCACGAAGACTCCAAGAAGATTGGGTCAGAGATGCAGGAGAAGGCCCTATGGTTCTCATGAGCCTTAGGGTAGAATTTGGGTCCATGGGCTAAGTATGAGCCCACTTATCTTTGTAAATATTAGAATAAGTTTTCCTTCTTTTGGGCCTTGTATTTTTGCCATTCTTTGGTTTGTAGGGTACCCTACAAATTAAGGGCACCCTACCCTACAAGTTAAGGGTACTATAGTAGTATAGGGTTTTGGCCTTGTATTTTAGGGCATTTTGAATAGTCTTTGTAGTAAGGATTTTTTTATATTTTCATGTATTTTGGCATGAGGGTGAGCTTAACTGTTTGAGGGGTGTTAGTAGTCCCCCTCTAGCTTCTCAAGGAAGCTTTCTTCCTTGCTTCCCAAGGAAGCTACCTTCCTTGCTTCTCAAGGAAGTTTCCCATTGTATTTTCATGTATTTTGGCATGGGGGTGAGCTTAGCTATTGGAGGGGTGTGAGTAGCCCCTCTCTAGCTTCTCAAGGAAGCTTTCTTCCTTAGCTTCCCAATGAAGCTAGCTTCCTTGCTTCTCAAGGAAGCTTCCCATGTGCTAGGTGTCACAACCTACCCTTCGAGGAAAATGCTAGAAAAACCTCACGGGTGCGTCTTCCAAGGAAGAAAAAACGCGCAGAGTCGCCACCAATTTTTATTCGAGAAAAATGCTAGAAAAACCAAAAAGTGGTTTACGAATCTTAAGAAATAAAGGTTCGGGAGTTGTTTACGCTCGGGGAAGGTATTAGCACCCCACGCGTCCGTCACAACGGACGATAACCTTTAATCAAATGTGCAAAATCATGACTTCAATCCTTAGTTTATTTTTCCTTTTTTCATGTTTTTTTTATCTTTTTGGGGTCGACAAGAGCGGGGCTCTCGCTCCTACGTATCATCAATTGCGATGAGGAACTCAGATCTACGTACTTCTTTAGGAAGCAAGAAAGTTATGCAAGGTGTTGATTTTAGACTTTTAAACGGTTCATTTTAACCGATAAAAATAAAAGAGGACCGTTAAGGCGTTGGACCTTTAAACAAATTCAAATAATTTTCTTGTGGACAAAAGCTTGATTTGTGAGTTGATTTTAGCTTTGGTTTCACTTGGTTATTTCTCAACTCATTCAAAGAGAACTTTCAAAGTAAACAACCGGTTGAAACTTACCTTTTTGATGATTAACCGAGGTTACAACATAAACGATCGGCTGAATTTTATTTTAAAGGTGATTAAACGATATTACAATGCAAACGATCAGTTGAAATTCATTTGAACATTTATTAAGTGAGATTATGGCTTAAATGATTGGTTGAAACTCGCTTAAAACAAAGAAAAAGAACACCAACGGTAGAAGAATGAAGATGAAGACATATAAAGCAAGAATGGACCTCGAAGGGTGCATAGAATGAATTCAAAGCTTCAAAATAGAAAACTAACCGGTCGAAGATCGAAGAATGATGAAGAACGGATGAAGAACGGTGAAGAACAGTCACAAAATTGATCACGAAAACGTTACGGAAGTGCCTCAGCCTTGATTTTTCTTCTTCTTTCTCCTTCTTCTCACTAATTTCAGTGAAATATGCTTTTAAATGATGCTGAACCCTTTCCCCTTAGCCCCCCATGCCTATTTATAGCAAAATAGGGGGAGGAGGTTGCAACACAGCTTGCCCAGGCGAACTGGTTGCTTCATCTTGAAGCTTTCTAATGGGCCTAGGTGGGCCCAGGGGTTGAGGAATGCCCATAAATTGACCATTTTGCCCCTATTTTGAGTATTTTTCTCATTTCCTTCTAAAACATCACAAAACCCTATGGATTGCACAACAATTGGTGTTAAGTAGCTCAACTTGGCTGGCAAAAATCCGCATGTTGACAAACAATCGTCCCCGAACAAAATTAGGGTATGACAGTTGCTCCTTTTTACTTATCTTTTGTGGGGGGATAAAAGGGAAGTAAAGATAAGACACTTATTTCGTTCGAGTGATCTCTCCACCCGACTGACCACTAGCCCAATCAGCGAAACCTGTCAAAAGAAAGAGCATAAGAGACATCAGGTGCATCAACAAAAGGCCTTGGAACCTTGAAAGCGATAAAAATGGATGATTGTGACGGTCTCCGCATGCCATCAAACTTGATTGTCTTTGGATAGCAAAGGAGATTTTAGTAACTTTGAAAACAATGAAAAGCGAAAGACCATGATTTGTCCCCTCATGCCATCAGACTCACTTGTCTCTGGATGGCAGAGGGAACTGCAATAATCTCGGAAACAATTAAAAATGGATGACCATTATCATCTCCGCATACCATTGGACTTGCTTGTCTCTGGATGGTAAAGGAGACTAAAATAGTCTCGAAACAATGAAAGCAGATGACCATGATGGCCTCCACATGTCATCAGACTTGATTGCCTCTGGATGACGAATAGGAGACTTTAGTAGTCTCTGTCGAAAGGCATTGAGTCTTCAACAAAAGGTGGCAGATGACAATAATTTGTCTCCGCGTGCCAACAGACTCGTTTGTTTCTGGTTGGAAAATGAGACTAAAATAGTCTCAGTCGAAAGACATTTGAGTCTTGGCAAAAGGGGGCAGATGACCATATTTGTCTTTGTGTGTTATCAGACTCGATTATCTCTGAATTGCAAAAGTGGTAGATGACCATAATTTGTCTTCGCGTGCCAATGAACTCGCTTGTCTCTGGTTGGCAAAGGAGACTAAAATAGTCTTGGTCGAAAGACATTTGAGTCTTTGACAAAGAGAGCAGATGACCATATTTGCCTCTGCGTGCCATCGGACTTGATTGTCTCTGGATAGACAAGAGGAGACCGTAATAGTCTCGGTTGAAGGACATTGAGTCTTTGACAAAGGGAGCAGATTACCGTATATATCTCTGCGTGCTATCAGACTCGATTGTCTCTGGATAGCAAAAGGGAGACTTTAATAGTCTCAGTGAATCTTTTAACTAAAACGCGAACACGCTTAGCAAAGAAACAAGCCTCCAGACCAGTCAGGACAACATATATTTTTGAAGAAAAATAATGTGTCTATTAGGGAAAGAAAGTACGTTGATAGAATTTTTCATAGCCACAAATGAGATTTGGGGATATTAGCATTTCGTTTCTAAATGAGTGTTTAGAAGAAACACTGGGTCCAATTGAAATAGAGGGAAACAACTCAAAGTGTATAAATCTCACACAGACAAATGTTTCATCCTAATTCCGAACCACACATATGTCATGACTTGACTTTGCAAATCATTTCCTATCAAATCAAAGATAACATGCATAATCATGGATCAATAGGACTTTTTTGGGAAGTTGGATTTTGGTGGGGAATTTGGCTTTTGAGTGTTCTGGCCTTTCCCTTGTCTGTTTTTTCTCTTTTCTCTTTGGTTCGACGCGAAACAAGTGCAGGCACAAAGGTTTGGGTGGCAACTAGGGAGGTGACTGCTTCAGGCATCCCTCAAGTTTCAAACAAACTTTTGTTTGCTTCTTTTTCCTTTTCCTTTTTGACAATTTTGCATATTGTTCAGACATTGTCTTGTCCAAAGAACCTTTTTGTATTCTTTCTTTCTTTCTTTTCTATTCTCTTTTTGCTTTCCTCCAATCTTTGATTGGTTGATTTTCTTTTTTTCTTTTCTTTTGAAGCACATTTATAACTGTGGAAGCAATGCCTTCCAAGATTATTTTGATGATGCCAAAGAATCAAGAGTCAAGCAAGTTCCAAAGAATCAAGAGTCAAACAAGTTTCAAGAATCAAGAATAATCAAGATCAAGATTCAAGATTCAAGATTCAAGTAAAGAATCAAGACTTAAGATACAAGAATCAAGAGAAGACTCAATCAAGATAAGTATTAAAAGAGTTTTTCAAAACATTGAATAGCACAAGAATTTTTCAAAAAGAAAAATCTTTTACCAAAGAGTTTTACTCTCTGGTAATCGATTACCAGAAGGCAGTAATCGATTACCGGTAGCCAGCATTCTTTTCAAAACTGATTTACAAAGCTGTAATCAATTACCATAATTATGTAATCGATTACCAATATTTTAAAACGTTAGATTTCAAATTTCAAGAGTCACAACTTGTGATAAAAAAATTTCAAATCATTTCAAACTTGTGTAATCGATTACACAATACTTGTAATCGATTACCAGTGTTTCTAAACGTTTTTATTTTCAAATTTAGACATGAAGAGTCATATATGTTGATGTGTAATCGATTACACTATGATGGTAATCAATTACCAGTGATTGATTTCGAAAAATAAATTTCCAAAAGTCACAATTCTTAAAGTGACTTGTTTCTGAAGATTTTTTCAAAAGTCACAACTTTTTAAGTGACTAGTTTTCACAAAAGTCACAACTCTTAAAGTGACTAGTTTTCACAAAAGTCACAACTCTTAAAGTGACTAGTTTTAAAGAAATTGCCAAAAGTCACAAACTTTAACTTGAGTCATCAAATTATTATAAATATGTGACCATGGCACGGATTTAGAAAGACTGGTTCCTTTCATGCATAACAAATATCTCTCATAGAGTTTTTGTTCAATACTTTCTTTTTCAAGAAAAGTTCATTGACCAAAAACTTGTGCTATTCTTTTTCTTCATTCCTTCTCTCTTGCCAAAAGATTCAAAGGACTAACCTCCTAAGAATTCTTTTGATTCTCCCTTCTCCCTCTTGACAAAAGATTTCAAAGGACTAACTGCCTGAGATATCTTCTGTTTCTTACAAAAGATTTCAAAGGACTAACCGCCTGAGATATCTTTTTCCCTTTCCCTTTAAACAAAAGATTTCAAAGGACTAACTGCCTGAGATATCTTTTGTTTCCCCTTACAAAGATTCAAGGGACTAACCGCCTGAGAATTCTTTGTCTTAACACATTGGAGCATACATCCTTTGTGGTACAAGTAGAGCGTGCATCTACTTGGGTTGCGATACTGAGAACAAGAGAGGGTACATCTCTTGTGGATCAGTTCAAGTGGAGTATACATCCACTTGGTTGTTCAAAGAGAACAAGGGAGGGTACATCCCTTGTGGATCTTTTCTTGTAAAGGTTTTTACAAGTTATTAGAAATCTCAAGAACCGGTGGTTGCTTGGGGATTGGATGTAGGCACGGGTTGTTGCCGAACCAGTATAAATCTTGTGTTTGTCTTCTTCTTCCCTATACTCTTTAATTTCCACTGTGTACTTTTCATTTTCGCTTTAATTTTTGTCTAAGTTATTGTTTCTGTTCTTTATTTTCTAATAACTTAGTAGTAAAGCCTAATTGAATATAGTAACATTAAGAAGGATAAGTTTTTAATTAGTCAAGAGTCATTAATAATTAATTCAACCCCCCCTTTTAATTATTTCGAGGCCACTTGATCCAACAATAACCTGAGGATAAAAGAAGCTTCTTTTGGGGAGATCCTTCTGTTCTTTCTTCCAATGGTAAGGGTAGAAATTCCTATCCTGGGTCAAGGTTTATGGTTGAAGAGTTGAGGTTTGGCTCAAAAAGGCTTGCGGAAGGCAGTACATGATGTGTGTCGGGATCTTTCTTTAGCAAGTGGTTCAGGAATAAGGGAATGCCACAGATTATTTCCATAACACGCATATAATAATGATGATTAGAAATTCATGCTAAATTGATCATGCACGCACCCATGCAGACACTCAAGCATCAAATTTTGTGGCCATGTAACATTAAGGCTTAGGGTTCATTTTCCCCCATTCAAATCAATCCAATGTTTCTAAAAAACACTTTTTATCAAGTTATGCACACATTCGATCCCATTTTAGGAATTTGAGAAAAATCTTTCATCGCATTCACTCTTTAGGTGCACACGCATTTTTTTTTCAAAAATCCTTTTATGTTTTGTGTTAGTCGTCTTGTACGACTAACTTTTATATAGAAAAACCTTTTTCAAAACATGTATAGTTTCCCCAATTTATAGTTCTTTTGTAGGAATTTGTAAATAAATCTTGATATGCTTTGATACCTGTCATTAAAGTATCTTTTATTGGAATTAATGAGAAAATCTGTACAATTTCAGGTCAAGAGAGGCTAAAATCTTGAAGTGCTAAAAGGAGCAGTCATGCTAAGCAGACCCTGTGGGCTCAGCGCACATCCATCGCTAAACGCAGCTTTAGCGCGCTTAGCTTCAGTCGTGCTAAGCGGACCCCCCCTTTTAATTATTTCAAGGCCGCACGCTAAGCGCGAGATCAGCTCGCTATGCGAGACGTTTGTCTCTTGCCAGGCTCAGTGCACGACTGGCGCCAAGCCTAAATCCACTTACTCGCGCTAAGTGCGAAGGTGGCGCTAAGCACGACGTCGTGATTTCAGAGCCTATTTAAGCCTGAATTATCAGAATTAGGGTACGATTTTGAGAGACCAGAGTTGCATATTTTTGCATAGACTTCGAGAATAGTGCTCTGGAGGCAGCAACTAAGCAAGGAAGCTAAGATTCATTAATTTGAGAGATTAGAGAGTGTTTGAGTGATTGTGAGGTGCCAAGAAGAGGAGGAGGGATTCTCCTTCCTGTGTAAGCAACAATTGCTCTATATTCTATCTCATTTGTATTAGGGTTCCAGGGAAGGTGCAGATGGCGACGCTAGTCTCTCTGTGTCAACGGGCTCGCTTGCCTCTAGTTGACAAAAGGTGCGGATAATCATAAGGTATCTCCGCATGTCATCGGACTTGCCATCTCTGGATGAAAAAGGTGCAGATGATGACGTTAGTCTCTGCATGTCAACGGACTCGCTTGCCTCTAGCTGACAAAAGGTGCGGATAACCATAAAGTATCTCCGCATGTCATCGGACTTGTTGTCTCTGGATGACAAAGGTGCAGATGATGACGTTAGTCACTACGTGTCAACGGGCTCGCTTGCCTCTAGTTGACGAAAGGTGCGGATAACCATAAGGTATCTCCACATGTCATCGGACTTGCCGTCTCTGGATGATAAAGGTGCAGATGACGATGTTAATCACTGTGTGTCAATGGTCTTGCTTGCCTCTAGCTGACAAAAGGTGCGAATAACCATAAGGTATCACCGCATGTCATCGTACTTGCCATCTCTGGATGACAAAGGTGCAGATGACGACATTAGTCACTGCGTGTCAACAGGCTCGCTTGCCTCTAGCTGACAAAAGGTGCGGATAACCATAAGGTATCTCCGCATGCCACCGGACTCATAGGTCACGATAGAAAAAGGTGGGGTGGTCGACAAAAGCGGGGCTTTTGCTCCTACGTATCCTCAATTTGTGATGAGGAACTCAGACCTACGTTGTTCTTGATTTTGTGATGTGTGAGACTAAAATAGTCTTGGTGTTCTTTCACTAAAATGCGAACATGCTTTAGTAAAGAAACAAAATCTCCAACTGATCAGAGCAACATATAATTTTTGGTGAAAAACAATGTGTCTATCGGGGAAGGAGAGTATACTGATGAAATTTTCTCATAACCATAAATGAGATTTTGGATGTTAGCATTTTGTTTCTAAACGACCATTTAGAGGAAACACTGGGTCCAACAAAATAGAAGAAAATCACTCAAAGTGTATCAATCTCACACAGGTAAGTGTTTTATCCTAATTCCAAACCATAGATACGTCATGACTTGATTTTGCAAATCATTTCCTATCAAATCAAAGATTACATGCGTGATCACGGATCAATAGGATTTTTTCAGGAATGGTGTTTTTTTTTTGTGGGAAATTTGGCTTTGAGTGTTTTGGCCTTTTCCATTTATGTTTTTGTTTAGTGCGGGGCAAAAAAGTCACCAACGCACAGGATTTTGGTTGGCAATCAAAGGGAGAGGACCACTTCATGTCGTGGTTTCCTTTCTTTTCTTATTTGCTTGTGACAATTCAAATATTCTCTGGTCCAAAGACCTTTCTGTATATTTTTCTTATTTTCTTCCGATCTTCGATCATGAACTTTTCTTTTTCTTTTGTTTTTTTCGATTTTTGATCGGGAATTTCTCTTTTTCTTTTGTTTTCTTCCGATCTTTGATCGAGAACTTTCTTTGTTCTGGAAGTGTGTTAACAGCTCAATAGTGAATGACTTTTTTTTTTTCTTAGGAGACCCCATTGTTCCTTCTTCCGAGGACAGGGACAAAAATTCTCATCCTGGGTCAAGGTTTATGGTGGTTTGAGGTCTTGGGTCAAAAGGCTTGCAGAACGGCCGGACATGATGTATGTCAGGGTGTTGGTTTGGCCAGTGGTTCAGGGATAAAGGGAATGTCCCACATTTATTTCCATGACACACATACAATAACGATGATTTGGAAATTTTATGCAAAACTGGTCATGCATGCACCCAAGTGGACACTCAAGCATCAAGTTTTTATGTTCATGTGACACTAGGGCTCAAGATTCATTTTTCCTATTTAAGTCAACCCAATGTTTTCAAAACATGTTCTTTCATCAATTTATGCATTCATCCGAGTCCATTTTGGGCTTTCGGGAAAATTTTCACAACATTCACCCTTCAGGTGCATACACATTTTCCTTCAAAAACCTTGTGTTCTCAATGACAAGTTCATTTCCTTTCAAAAGCATGTTGGCTTTTTAGCTAACCAATTATATTTTTATTTTACTTTTTTTGTTTTGTTTTTTTTCATGAGGTATTTGTTGGATCAAGTGGCCTCAGAATAATTAAGAAGGGGGGGTTGAATTAATTATTACTGAAACTTTACCAATTAAAAATCTACCCTTCTTAGGCTTTTACTATGTTGTTAAGAAAGTAAAGAACAGAAATATAAACTTAACCAAAAGTAAAACCAGTAATTAAAGTGCGCAACGGAAATTAAAAGAGTAGGGAAGAAGGAGACAAACACACAAGAGTTTTATACTGGTTCGGCAACAACCCGTGCCTACATCCAGTCCCCAAGCGACCTGCGGTCCTTGAGATTTCTTTTCAACCTTGTAAAATTCCTTTACAAGCAAAGATCCACAAGGGATGTACCCTTCCTTGTTCTCTTTGAACAACCTAGTGGATGTACCCTCCACTAGAACTGATCCACAAGAGATGTACCCTCTCTTGTGCTCAGTCAACAACCCAAGTAGATGTACCCTCTACTTGTACCACAAAGGATGTATCCTCCAATGTGTTAAGACAAAGTTCTCAGGCGGTTAGTCCTTCGAAACTTTGTGAAGGGGGAAACAAAAGAATTCTCAGGCGGTTAGTCCTTTGAAATCTTTTGTTTTAGGGAAAGGGAAGAATCAAAAGAATTCTCGGACTGTGTCGTTTTGAATTCTTTGACAAGGGAGAAGGGAGACACAAAAGAATTCAGGCGGTTAGTCCTTCGTTCTTTTGGAAAAGGGAGAAGAGAGACACAAAAAGAATTCAGGCGGTTAGTCCTTCGTTCTTTTGGAAAAGGGAGAAGAGAGACACAAAAAGAATTCAGGCGGTTAGTCCTTGGAGAATTCTTTTTGGCAAAGGGAGAAGGGAATGAAAAAGATGAATATCATAAGTTTTTTAACAAAGAACTTTTCTTGGAAGAAAAAGTTTTGAACAAAAACTTTTAGAAAGATGAAAAGAAGATGAAATAAGAAAGTTCTGAAAGAAAAGAAAGAAGATGTTGAAAGATAGATTGAAAGATAGAATGATTGAAAGAGATGATGGATATGAATGAGATTGTTGATATGAATTAATGTTTCATGCCAAGGTCACATATTTATAGTTTCTTGATGACTGAAGTCAAAACTTGTAACTCTTGGCAATTCCTTTTAAACCAATCACTTAAAAAATTATGACTTTTGAAAGAATCTTTAGAAACAAGTCACTTGAAGAAATGTGACTTTTGGAAATGATTTTTTCGAAAACAGTTACTGGTAATCGATTACCATAAAGGTGTAATCGATTACACATCAACAGATGTGACTCTTCATTTTGAATTTTGAAAATCTTAACGTTTTAAAACCACTGGTAATCGATTACTATAATCTGGTAATCGATTACCAGAGAGTAAAACTCTTTGGTAATGATTTTGTGAAAACTTATTGTGCTACTCAATGTTTTGAAAAACTTTTTAATACTTATCTTGATTAAGTCTTCTCTTGATTCTTGAATCTTTGAGTCTTGAATCTTGATCGTGATTATTCTTGAATCTTGAATATTGAATCTTGATTCTTGATTCTTGAAATCAAATTTCCTCTTGATCCTTGAAGTGTTCTTGACTCAATCTTGAACTCATTCTTGAATGTCATCATCTTTGTTATCATGAAGTGATCTTGACTTTTGAGCTTTTTGTGATCATCTTTGTTATCATCAAAACTCCTTGAATCAATCTTGATTCATCATGAAGCTTGCTTCTACAGTATTTTGCTACTTAAACATATGTATATTTTTGTGAGGTATTTTTGCTATATACATGCGTATCCAAGGTATCTTGCTACCTAAACATACACACACACACACACACACACACACACACACACACACACACAGATATATATATATATATATATATATATATATATATATATATATATATATATATGAGGTATTTTTTTTTGCTACCTAAATTACATACATGCATATCTAAGGTATTTTCGCTACCTAAACACACATACATATATTTTGTGAGGTATGACTACCTTCCGAGCTTGTGCTTGTTTTATTTAAATTCCTAGGATCATGAGCAACTAGGTGTGTCCTACTATGACTTAAGAAACAAAGGTGATCAAATTATAAGTAGAGATTTAAAAGGTACTAGGTTGCCTCCTAGTAGCGCTTCTTTAACGGCTTAAGCTGGACGCGTGATGACTAGTCGGTCACGGACCTAGTACTTTGCTTACCTTTGGCTTTGGACTTGGTCGCCTGCTGGTCAGCCACGGGTTGTAGGCAATGCTCCAGCCTATGTAGATGAGCTGAGGGGCTCTGGAGGTGGCGGCAGTGCGTCTATTACCCGCTGCCGACCATCCCCAGGCTGTTGTGGTGTCTCGCCCTGCGCCTGCCTGGGGGGCGCAGTACTTCTTGATGAAAGCCCGGTTAATAGGGGGCCTGATGACCTTGTTGGGGGCGATAGGCACTCCGTAAAACTGAAAAAGGCCCGTAATCAGAGCTAGAAACCCCAGGACCCTGTTGGACTTCTCCGAGTCCGTTGGGTGTCTTGCGGGTGCGATCCCTGCCAACAATAGATGACATCAGAAATCAGTTGAGCAATGTGCATACTTACCTATGTCACGATGGTGTGACCTTGCTGGGGGGGGCGGGCACCCGGTAGGACTGACAAAGGCCCATAACCAGAGCTGGAAACCCCAGGGCCCTATTGGACTTCTCTGGGTCCACTGGGTGTCTTGTGGGTGCAATCCCTGCAAATAGTGGATGACATCAGAAATCAATTGAGCCACGTGCATACTTACCTATGTCATGACGGCACAAACCAACTGACACTTCGGCAGGGGGAGATTGGAGATATGGTGGTGTGCATGATCCACACTCGTCTCCTTGCAGCGGCTGGGTGAAATCTTGCCCCGGTATGCATAGTAGCTGCACGATAGCCTCCCTCTCTGGTTGTGCTTGCACAGTTGGTCGCCCTCCAATATCAGGGGGTAGCCCAGGAACTGATAAAAGCAAACTACTAGCCCCTCACCCGGGAGGGCAAGCCTCAATTAAGCATTAAGGGCGGAGGACCTTGAGTTCTCTGAAGGCGCAGATGTGGAGTTCTATGAAGGTGAGGGCGTGCAGCCCTATGAAGGCGAGAGCGTGCAGCCCTCTGAAGGCGAGGACGTGTAGTCGTCTGAAGGCGAGGGAGTGTAGCCCTCTGAAGGCGAGGACGTGTAGTCCTCTGAAGGTGAGGGCATGTAGCCCTACGAAGGCGAGGGCATGTAGCCCTCTGAAGGGGAGGACATGTAGTCCTCTGAAGGTGAGGACGTGTAGCCCTTTGAAGGCGAGGACGTGTAGTCCTCTGAAGGTGAGGGCATGTAGTCCTCTGAAGGTGAGGACGTGTAGCCCTCTGAAGGCGAGGACGTGTAGCCCTCTGATGGCGAGGACGTGTAGTCCTCTGAAGGCAAGGGCGTGTAGCCCCCTGAAGGCGAGGACGTGTAGTCCTCTGAAGGTGAGGGCGTGTAGCTCTCTGAAGGCGAGGGCGTGTAGCCCTCTAAAGGCGAGGACGTGTAGCCCTCTGAAGGCGATGGCGTGTAGCCCTCTGAAGGCAAGGGCGTGTAACCCTCTGAAGGCAAGGACGTGTAGCCCTCTGAAGGTGAGAACGTGTAGTCCTCTGAAGGTGAGGATGTGTAGTCCGCTGAAAGCAAGGACATGTAGTCCTCTAAAGGTGAGGGCGTGTAGCCCTTTGAAGGCGAGGACGTGTAGTCCTCTGAAGGCGAGGACGTGTAGTCCTCTGAAGGTGAGGACGTGTAGCCCTCTGAAGATGAGGATGTGTAGTCCTCTAATGGTGAGGACGTGTAGTCCTTTGAAGGCGAGGATGTGTAGTCCTCTGAAGGCGAGGGCGTGTAGCCCTCTGAAGGCGAGGATGTGTAGCCCTCTAAAGTGGAGGACGTGTAGTCCTCTGAGGGTGTGGACATGTAGTCCTCTGGCGGTGAGGATGTGTAGTCCTCTAAAGACGAGAACATGTAGTCCTCTGAAGGCAAGGGCGTGCAACCCTCTGAAGGCGAGGACGTGTAGTCCTCTGATGGCGAGGGCGTGTAGCCCTCTGAAGGTAAGGGTACTAGTACCCAAGGGTCCACCCTTATGAGAAAGCAAGAGATTGACTCATTGAGAGGGTCGGTCATTCCAAATTCAAAAAGATTGGACAGTAGATGTAGGAAATCTATGTAGGTAACATGATTTTTAGGGATCCAGATGCATGCAAGCTTTGACTTGAAATGCGGTAAATGCGGACTTCGTATGCAACAATGCAATGCAATGGAAAGTTGTACAATGTTCATGACATTCTCTCCCTATTTTGTGATTTTGATTTGATTTGATTTTTTTGGAAAACACAGATTGAATGTTCTTTTGAAATAGGTGATAATTCATGCAACCTTATCCTATCTTTTGCAAATCTCTCCAGGAACTCCCTAGAGTGTATGTTCTGTTTGATTTAAACACTTGACCATTTTGGAGTGACGGCAATGGAGTTGTTTGACGTTTAATCAATACATTGAAATCCTAGGGTTTGTCCCCCCTTTTTTTTGTTTAAAAACATCGACGGGTGAGAACTTTTGATCTGCCCCTAGGTTCGCTTGAGGCTCATGCACGATGCCCCTCATTGCCCCAGTGTAGGGCTTTGAGGTACCAATCGTTGTCTTTCATCATGACCTTGTAGCAGGGAACCTATTGGGGTGAGAACTTCTAATTTGCCCCTAGGTTCGCTTGAGGTTTATGCATGGTGCCTTCCATTGCCCTAGTGCAGGGTTCTGTGGTATCCATCATTGTTTTGTTTTCACAACCTTGTAGCAAGGAAGAATGAAAAAAGTGGTTGATTCTTGCAAAAAGAATTTTTCAAGGACGAGAAATAGTTGAATTTTTTTTTTCAGTTGACGGGTTAAGTCAAATGACTCCTATTCTTGATAACTCACTTCTCTCTAAAAATCGATAAAATTTCTGAAATGATAAAATGAGGTTACATGAACGTCTATATTTTTACTTGAAAACACAATCAATCAAATGCTTTTTTTCCTTTTTCTTATTCTGAAACTTATTGTTTTGAACTTTACTCATCGTTTTACGCCACCCCCACCAATGTGCAGGACAAGTAATCTCTGATTGAACGGTCTTGGAAGTCAAAAACTCAGGAGCGCAGGTCGCTTGAGCAAACAAACCAATGGCTTACACTCACATTCCGGTGGAAGTTGAATAAGCAAAGATGTAATTGTGAGAGGATGAGAAAGACAAGGATGTCAAATTTATCCATATTATTTAGCATTGTAACTGTGGTTTACAATAATGGCATAAACTTGAAAATCCTAATGAGTCATTAGAGACATCTAGCAACAACCTTCAAATTGCCCCATGTGTGGCATCTTTTGTCAATTTCAGGATTCACAAGCGATTCTCCTCAAATTTCAGCCAGCCTGCATCAATTAGACCTTGCACCTTACGCTTCAGGGTCCTACAATGCTCAATGGAATGCCCCGGGGCCCCTCCATGATAAGCACATGTTGCGTTCGAGTCGTATCCTCGAAAAAATGGAGGTTGAGGAACCTTGGTTGGGGTTATCGCAATCACTGAATTATCGAGTAGATATGGGAGCAAATCAGCATAAGACACTGGAATTGGGGTGAATTCTACAGGCTTTTTCACTACAAAATTCATTTCTTGGTTGGTGTTTTGGTTTGTGCTAAAGGTGGTGTTTTTCATTGGAAGTGTGGTAAGCAGCCAGACCTTGTGGCTGATTTGGGGATGGCTTTTGTGGATGATTGGGTGAGAGGGACTGTCATTGGCTGAGTAATGACATTGTTGGGTTGATGGGAAATTTGACCGTGTAGGAATGACAGTCATAGCAAGGGTTTCTCCCTCATTCTCATCCTCTTCATTTGCCCCAGTTTTCTCATTCGTCAGAGCAGGATGATCAAATTTGCCTCTTTTCAGACTCACTTCGATCCTTTCACCGACGAAGACCAAATCCGTGAAGCTTGAAGGTGCATACCCCACCATTTTTTCCATAGCAAAACACTGGTAATGTGTCTACTATCATTGTTATCATCTCCCTTTCCGTCATTGGGGGCACCACTTGGGCTGCCATATCCTTCCACATTTGGGCATATTCTTTGAAGGATTCATACCCCTTTTTACCCATGTTCTGTAGTTGCATCCTATCCGAAGCCATATTAGAATTGTACTGATACTGCCTAACAAAGACAACCATTAGGTCCTTCCAAGAATGGACTCGGGAAGGTTCCAAGTTAGTATACCAGGTGGCAGCTGCCTCAGTAAGACTTTCTTGGGAGAAATGTATCAGTAGTTTCTCATCTTTTGTGTATGCCCCCATCTTCCGATAATACATCTTTAGATGGTTCTTGGGGCAAGTAGTTCCCTTGTACTTGTCAAAGTCCGGGACCTTGAACTTGAGAGGGGTGACGACATTGGGTACTTGGAATAACTCTTAAAGGCATAATCTTTGCCTCCTTCAATGGCCCTGAGCATTTCCTCTAGATGATCCAACTTTCTCATTTCTGCCATAGCAGGAGGGATTTTACCCGCTGTGGAATGCAAGGGTTGTGGTTGGGGGAGAAATTGAGGGCCCTCCAAACTGCTTGCCCTTCAGTGGCATATCCGAGGCAAGGCTCGAAGTCGGCTAGATTGTGGTGGGGAATTTCATGCATCTCCCCCATGGTTTGAGAGATATGTGCATGATCAATTTGAGGTTGTCGGCTTTCAATGAGTATGGGAGCGGAGTTATTGACATCTCCACTGGGAGTGTATGTCACATTGGGTGGTGTATAGTTGGGAGGCAAGCCATATGGTGGCAAGGCATGCTTGTTTTTCGCACTAAATGAGGGCCGCCCGTACCTCCCAACTCTTTGCCTTCCAGACCTACCATATCTGAGGTTGGATGATTTATTTGGTTGAGGCCATATGGGGGGGTCAGGTCCACCTCAACAATGGTGCTGGTAGTGGCAACTACAGTCGTATTGACCTCCATTATCTTCTTCATTCTCATCATGGCCTCCATCATTGTGGCCATTTTCTCTTTCTTGGCCTCCATGTCAACCTTCATTTACTCTTGCACCTCCTCCACTTCACCCATTATTCTAGCTCTAGCACGGGTTCGGTAAGGGTTCCGTAAAGCGTGTTCTTTCCTTTTGATAACAATGATTAAGTTCATTTTTTTTCAAGGAAAGAATGCAATGAGCAATGCAACCGATGAAAAGCATGGATGTATGCGACTGATGCACAATTGAAGTATTGCGAATTTTTACGTTGAGGTTGAATCAATTTAGATTTTCAACATGGTCCATGACATCTTTGTCAAGGTGAAACTGGAAGTAACAAGGACATCAACAATCCTAAATGTGTTTGGCAGTAGACGAAGCAACAATGTAGCTCGATCCATCTTTTGCCCCAATTTTTGCAAGATGGTTACTTCCATGCTTCAACTTGACTTGATGAACCTTTTCGTAAAAGCATGAGCTTGGTTCAACCCCATAACCCAAGGAATGGCAATTTTGATCGCTAATACTCGACAACATTTCATAGAGATGAATGACTTAAGCATACTTAAGCTATGCATGGCAAATGTAATTATGAAATTGAGATGCCCAAAGAAACATCTTTTCTTAGTTAACCATGCATTAGGTACCATGTTCAATCATTTTGTTTTTAAGTGAAACGGGTTTATGATCCCAACATGGTTGGCTCATGGTACCGAACATATGCAACTAAGAGTGCAGCGTGAATTTTCATGCTTCCTTTTTTGTTTTTGTTTTGCAGAGGAAAATGCAAGGATCATGCATGAGTAAACATGAAAACAAATGGTATGCAAAAAACATGTTAGATGCAGATGCATGGTGATGAAGTGACTTATGCAAAATGCAATGCATGAATATGGTAAGTGACAAATGCAGGAATGATATGTCCATTACGATGCCATGACGAGATGCTTATGCGGTGCATGATATGAATGTATTTACGGACACGAGAGGCCGAAAATCATCTCTTCTTACTTGTGCATTTGGGGGCGCAGTGCCCTATGTGTGCAGTTAAGAATGTGATATGGACCTTCCGTCTTCCTGTGACAAAAGATGAGACCAACATACAACGCATTCGTGAAGACAGGATGCAGATGCGCAAAAGTGCAACAGGGGGATGTACAAAACATGGCAATATCCTCAAATAATCATACAACAAAGGCGTACATGACATTTAGGTTATATGCATGGCAATGTTTAAAAGGCACGCAGCGTGTTCACTTTGTGCCCCTATTTTAGGGACCTAAACGGGAGGAACTAAAAGGCTTTTAGTGATAATTCCCAAGGTGGTCATATCTCTCTTGATGGTTTCTAGAGGTATCATCCCCTTCGAAAAAAAATATTGCGGCAGTAGGGACTACCAGCAACAACATGCTATCAAAGAGAAAAACTCTAGATGAGGGTTCACTGTTATCAAGCAAGTCGGAGACCCAGCATGACCATAGATTCACCTCCACTCCTTATGTTCCCATGGACCCGGGTATAGGGCCCTTTTTCAACTCACCGTGTTTACAAATAGTGTTGGTGTTTGTGTGCATCAAATGAATAAATATCTATCTCATGCATACATTTCAAAAAACACACTAAAAGCATCAAAGAGTTATATACAAGAACGTAAGAGAAATAAAAGGAAACCGACAAAAGAGGAAGTCATGATATTTCACGAGATTAGAAAGCCTAACTCTCTAAAACCAGTCGCCAACTGTCGCAACCTACCCTTCGGCGGAAGGGCGACGCGGTGGCGACTCTGTGCATTTTCCTTTCTTGGAAAACGCACCCGTGAGCCCTGCGTCGCCCTCCCGTCGAAGGGTAGGTTGCGATAGTTGGCGTACATTTCAAAAAACACACTAAAAGCATCAAAGAGTTATATACAAGAATGTAAGAGAAATAAAAGGAAACTGACAAAAGAGGAAGTCATGATATTGCACGAGATTAGAAGACCTAACTCTCTAAAAACAGTCCCCAATGGAGTCGCCAACTGTCGCAACCTACCCTTCGGTGGAAGGCGACGCGGGGCTCACGGGTGCGTCTTCCAAGAAAGGAAAATGCACGGAGTCGCCACCAACGTATATTTGAGGAAAACATCGGAAAAATCGGAAAAGGTGTGGTCTACGAACTTTAAGTGTGAAAGGTTCGGAAGTTGTTTTTACGCACGGGGAAGGTATTAGCACCCCACGCGTCCGTCACAAGGGACGATAGCCTTTAATCAAGTGTGCAAATATGACTTCAAAATGTTTTATTTTCCCTTTTTTATGTCTTTTTGTGTTTTTATGCTTTTTATGTTTTTTGTATTTTTTATCTTTTTGTGGTCGACAAGGGTGTTTCCCTCGCTCCTACGTATCCTCAATTGCGACGAGGAAATCAGACCTATGTAGTTCTTTTAGAACTAAACGTTGGTTAAGTTGTTTTGATCTTTTTCCGCAAGATTGATTTTAACCACACAAAAAATCGTTTAAGGCGTTGGACCATTAAACGATCTTTTGATTCTTTTGAAAGGAGAGAAACGTTAAGGTGTTGGATCATTAACGATCTCTTGTTTTAGAAACGTTAAGGCATTGGACCATTAACGATCTCTTGTTTTAAAAACTTTAAGGCGTTGGACCATTAACGATCTCTTGTTTTTGAAAGGAGAGAAACGTTAAGGCATTGGACCATTAACGATTTCTTGGGGTGGTCGACAAAAGCGGGGCTTTTGCTCCTACGTATCCTCAATTGCGATGAGAAAATCAGACCTACATAATTCTTGCAAAAGCAGTAAAGGTATGGGTTGATTTTATGCTTTTGAATGGTCCATGTTAACCGATAAAAGCAAAGAGGACCGTTTAAGGCGTTGGACCTTAAAACGGTTTTAAGTGACTTTTACGGACAAAACTTGATTTGTGAGTTGATTTTAGCCTTAGTTTCACTTTGGTTATTAGTCAATTCATTCAAGGAAACTTCCAAAGAAAAACGTCTGATTGATTTTTTTGATTATTTTATTCAAAGATATTTTGATTATTTTATTATTATTATTTCAAGATATTTTGATTATTTTATTATTATTTTGTTTTTTTTGTTTAACCGAGGTTACAACGTGAACAATCAGTTAGATTTTGCTTTAACATTGATTAAACGACATTACAACACAAATGATCGGTTGAAATTCATTTTATCATTTATTAGACGAGATAACGGCTTAAATAAACGGTTAAAGCATGTTAAAAATGGAAGAAAAGAAAATCGAAAGTGAACGAGATGAAGATGAAAGCAAACAAAACAAGAAATGAATTGAAAGTCTCGGATTCGAACACTTTTTGGTTGAAGAACGAAGAACGGACGAATAACAGTGAAGAGAGGAGGAAAATCTTCACAGATTTGCTCACGAAAATGTCTCGGAAGCGTTATGGAAGCACTTCGACTCTATTCTTCTTCACGGAAACATGTTTTTTACCCAAAATAGCCTAAATGCATAGCCTAGGAGTCATGAACATTTTGAAACAGCCTCCCCTCCCCTATTTATAGGGAAAAAGGGAGGTGCTTGCCGCCTAGAGGCTTCTTGAGGAAGATTTCTAAGCGCACCCTAATTACTAAGTTCACCCCCCTTTTTGTACTTTACGGAAAAGTTACGGAAGCCTTATGGAAGTGTTTCGGATTTGATTTAAATCTTTTTTTCTCTTCCCTTTCACCAATGTTAAGTGAAATATGCTTACCCAAGGTTTTCAGAAATTTTACGGAAGCATTATGGAAGCTACGGATGCCCCGGAAACCATTTTTCAACGTGGAGGAGCTTGCTGCCCAGTTGCTTCCTCCTTAAGCAACCCAACTTCCAAAATATTCCGGAAGGGCCTAGATTCGAATTGCTATTTACACCCTATCTTGATAAGTTCACCCCCCCCCCCCCCCCCCGTTTTTGTGTTTTTGGCTTTCCAAAATCTCACGAAACTTTACGGATTCCACCTCGATGAGTGTTAAGCCTTCTAAAGCAATCAACAATGGTTCTCAGATGAAATTAGAGTGTAACAGTTTATTTACACACACCCCACTTTGCTAAATACACTCCCGTTTTCGTGTTTTTGACCGGTTTCTTCCCGAAACATCTCGAAACTTTACGGATTCCACAACGATGGGTGTTAAACATTTTGAGGTAGTCAAATGAAGGTCGCATGCCGAATAACAATGGTCCTCGGATGAAATTAGGGTATGACAATCACCGTCTAATTGGGTGCGTAATAATTTGGCCAACACGCCACCAAGTTTGGAAAAAAGTTGGCAGTTCGACCTTACGGCCTAAGCAAAAAGCAACGATGGCATTAGCCACCTTAGGGCGCTCCACTCACCAAAGAGTACAAGTAGTAGCCGTCCACTTGGCGACCTCCGCCTCCAAGGATGCCACCTTTTGCACAGTCTCTTGGCGTCACAATCCATTCCTCTCTAGAATTGTCAAACTCCTTTGGAGAAAAACTTTGGCAAAGTCAGTAGCATTTTGCATCCCAACCGACTAATAAGGTTCTTGTTGAAGGTTGACACAAAGCCAATTGAGGTCTTCTGCTCTGACTTATAACTTACACCCCACAGTGAATGAGCATCACTAGAGGTGTACAAATTATCAAGGGAGATGCGAGCGTGAGAAAATGAAGAAGGTGACGCCATTGCCACCAATATAGCAGAGGGAGAAGCCATCGGAGCCGACGTGGAAAGAGGCAGCACCATAAGAGCACCAGTGGCCGCCACACCAGCACTTAATAAAGGTGTTGCGATGGCGGAAAGCGGTGCCACAGTAGAACAATATGCATGGCTGACACAACAACTTCAACAACAGTAGGAGTAACCTCCTAAACAACAACAACAGGAGGAGGTGAAAGAGCATGAGTAGCAGTAGGAGACTTGATGGTCGGTGGAGCCGGAGGCACATCTTGTGCAGTCAAAAGGCGATCCGCAGTGGGCATCAACCCTGCAGCCTGCGTCAGAGCAGGAAGACTCATAGGGGCCTTTGACTTCTTGTGGCCAGACGGCCCAACAACATCATCCCTCTTCCTCTTTGCCAAAACAGAGGAAAGAGCACTGGGGTGACCTCAGCAGCAACAACAATAGGGCTAACCTCTCTAGCTGGTTGACCCCCTTCTCCAACAAACGGGGCAAAAACAAATGGTGGCACAGTCCCACCTGCAAGTCCAACCTGCTTCACAAGTGGCCTCTAAGCGAAATCACCCATAATACCAGCAAAACAAGCATGGCAACAACACAAACATGTGTTAGTCATAGGCCGACACAAATGAGGGAACTTACCATCCAAGGCAGCGAGAGGATCGCTCACCAAAGAAAGAGACAAAATGGCCCACACGTCCAATGAGATCGACATCTACTCCAAAATGGCTTTGTCGACCCTCTCCACAAGGGTCAACAAATCCTTGTCATACAACTTGAACCTGGTGGGATCAGACTACCAGTAGAATAGGAAGCGGTAGCTCCCCGACCCTGTTAAGCATCAGTGAAATGCCATCAGCCACGACATCAATAGCCAAAACCTTAAAAAGCAGTCCTTAAAACAACGAAAAATGTTTGAATCAAACTCAAACAACTTCTTGGACACGCTATTCAAGGAGACCCATCCAATCTTTCCACTCAACTTCATTTGAAAGAAGGATAAGAAAACCGACACACTAGGCTAGATGTTGAAGAAAGGACTCAAAATCTCAAAGGCTCACACCATCGCCTAACTGTTTGGGTGAAGTTGGGAAGGGGCCACATTTAAGTGCTCAAGCAGAGCACACTGAAAAGCGGTCAAGGGTAGAATGACACCTAGGACCTCAAACAAACATTTGTACATGAAGAAGAAAGGCAGACGACCAGGTGCCGCCATTAAGAACGAGAGGTCATCATTCCCGTAAGCCTGAACGGTCAGCTTATAGGAGTCCTCAAGGTTTGCCAGCTTTACTTGGCATTGAAGCACAACGACACTCGCTGCCAAGGTCAGACAGGACTTACATTTTAGAATGTCATCCCTCACCCACTCATAGCCAGAAACGGCTGCGGTGGACGAGAGCGGCCCAACACTTAGGCTACGTCGCATATGGGGAGACACCCTTACATGTTTGCCGCCATTACCTTTCCTCATACCCTTGGAAGCAGAATGGGGAGTATCATAGTAATCGGGACAAGCTCCCCGACAGCAGCAAAAGGCTACACCCTTCTATGAGGGCGAGAAGCACCCCCATCAGCATGACGGGAGGCCCTCACCTTCTCCGAAGAAAAGGACTCGCTATCGGAGGCACCTTGACGAGTATCCTCAGACGAGGAACCACCTATTGAGATGACCTCCCAATCCATGATGGATTGCTCAATCAAGCCTGCAGAGTCACTGCCATTCAGACTGATGGTAGAATCAGACATAAAGGTAGACATTATGGTGGATGGAAATACCTTTGGAAGTTGGAGGAAGAAAATATGGAAACGGAAAGCCAGAAAGCATAAGAGCGAGAAAGCAATGTAGCAAGAAGATAATGAATAGTGACTCAAAATCAAACATTCACTCCATTTAAAGAGGAGAAGGACTCTTCGGTAACTGGCGGGAGCTAAAGAGGTGCCATAAAATTTCGCACCATAACGCTCCCTCATTCACGCACGAACCACCACTCCAATACATGTCCACTCCGTAGGTGACACGTATGCAAGAGTACTACGAGTGCCGCACACGCCTGCTGTAGCAGACATACGTAACATTTGTCTTCAATGCACTCTCCAATGGTTAGAAAAAAAGGGTAGAGTTGTCAAATCCGACGACTTACCATACCTGACACATCAAAGACATGTCCATCACAGACAGAAGTAGCCCGGACAACACTTCTCTAGGCTTGGGGGCTTGACAAGCCACATCGACTTGCAATTCTCTTACACTCGTCTAGGTTTCCACACTTGACATAGGACAACACTCGTCCATACTTGGGGGCCTGACAAACTCGTCACCCTCTGCTTATCAAGACTACAAAACAATCTCTTTCAGCATTGGACAACCTCTTTCGCCCACAAGTCATCTATCATTTGGGGGCTTATGTACTATCCAGGACCCAGAAAATCTACACGACATCCTACATGGCACTTAGAGACACATGTCAACCCTCCACGTCAGCCCTGCTACAAGAGCGCGAACGCCTAACCCCTAGTAGTCAGGCTCCCCAACAAACAAGTTATCTCTGACCTACTAATATTCAAATGTATTTGAATATCTTATCTATTGGCAGGTAATTAATTATCTATAACGCCACACAATATCTACAAGGTACCATTATCTTCTACCATTTATTTATAAGCAAATGTATATCTAACATTATTCATAAGCTTCCGACTATTATCTACAAGTCACGAATTATCTACCAAGGCTACAACAACCCCTACAAACAAGGACCAACAACCACACTCAACTAATATAAATACAGGTTACATCGAATCCCTCGGCACATCTGATCACACACCCAACACACAAGCAACAAGCTTGTACCCTTTTCTTTCTCTTGCTCATACAAGCTTTACTTAAGTATATACTTGCTTTAATTTCCTCACTCATATTCTTACTTGAGCATCGAAGTCCTTTGTTTTGTAGGTCCTCCTCCTGTCAAAGACACCTCTCCTAGCCGACATGTGAAGTTCGTGACCCCACCCAACCACATCCACCCTGATGTGTCATGGTTCCGAATTTTGGTAAGAATAGTTACGTAGAAGCTTCTATTTTGGCTTGAATTTTTCTAGTTTGTGTCTGGTACACTTTACTCTCAGGTAGATGCTTTTATTTATAATGTTAAAGAGATATAGATTTGGAACTTTTCAAAATAGGAGAGATTTTATTTAAACTAATTTCATATCTCTTTATCTTTATATTTGAAAATAAAAATTATCTCATATCTTTTTATCTTAAGAAGCTTCTTGATATAAGATGAAGATAATTTCCCAAAGAATCACATGACTAATTACAATAACTAATCACATGATTTGATCCTGATATGTAGCAATAGAATCTTATTCTTATTTTATGAACAACTTCCACATTTATAAAATAATGCTTTTTGTTTATATTAATTATATATTGGTGCTAGCAAAGAATATAATAATATTTCACTAAAGTATTTATTTGATTAAATTAAATGTTTGATTTAATTATCAAATAAATTATTTTCTTTTGCAAAGATTGGAATACTCGTTTGTGTGTGACCTCTTATGTTCAATACTAAACTAGTAGTAAATTAATCATAATTAATTTACTAATTAAGGTAGGCGTCTAACAACACTCCTTAATGATAGCATGAAGCAAAATCTTTTACCTTCAAGAACCAATAGAAGAATAATGTAATATTTTCTTCCATAATTTATAACTCAAGGTTAACTGTAAAGTATAGTATTACTGTCAAACTCTAATAAGTTAACATATTATATTTAATCAATGAATGACTTATGAAACTATATTCTTCTTTCATTTAAATTGTCTTGGTCAAAGTCTTAATTCTATCATAGAGTTCAAACTCACTACATAGAGTTGATGGATTCCTTCTTGATTAATCATTAATTCTACAAGTATTTTATCATATCCAATATTCATTCAACTAGTGTCGTAAGGCATAAGGTGTTTGAAATTAAAATATAACAAATAACGTGTTAATTACTATGATAATCTCAAGTCAAAGGAAACTGGTATATTTTTTCTTGAGAACTTTCTATTGACAAATTAAGGTAATATTAACTATAAGGAAATCTCAATTGAGTTAGTTTAATGATGGCTTCGACATATACATCATCTATATATGCAATTTAATAAATGAGATCTATTAATTCTTATCCAATAAAGATCATTAAATATATATTGATCTATCCGGATTATTGATGTCTTATTCACAATAATCATACGATCAAGAATAATTTAGATTAAAATTATAAAAGACTTGTTTCTCATTATCATAATCTCTATCATGATAACAAGTCTCTAATTTTAATCAAGTACTTGCCAAATTAACAATTTAATAAAATAATAAATATGATAATAAAATAAAGAATAATTCTTTACTAAAATTGATAACACGATGGATTGAATACCGGGCATACACATCTACAGGATTAGGGGCGTCTAGATTACTTCAAATGAAGTTGAGTAGCGTAAAGACATCCATGACAATAAAATAAGAATATGAGAAACTGGTTTGCAGCCTTCAGGTAGCAGCACAAGCACCATTCAGAGAGCCTCTTTGATGTTGCTCTCTGTTAGTTTGATGATAACAATAGTTATATGTATTGTTATTCTTTTGACTTGATTGTATTCTATATTATGCTATATCTCAACATTCAGTGTGCTTTATTATCTAACCATATACTAAAAATATATGACTTAAATATATTTTTGGTCCTTAAAAAGAATTTTATTTTGTATTTCCTCCTTGCCACTACGTTGGCTTTGTTGAGTGGTCCTTGAAATATTTATGAATTTTTCTTTTGATCCCTAAAACTTTGTTTTATCACAATCGTGGATATGTTTTCTATTAGATGATGAAGTCTCAAGTTAACAGAGTCAATGTAATGACATATACCAAATACAAAATTAAAAAAATTCAAGGACCAAAAGTCAAGAAAATATTTATTAGGGACCAAATATAAAATTTATAAATTTTTCAATGACCAAAAATATATTTAAGTCAAAAAAATATGTTTATGATAGTTTTTAGTGTGGCATGAAGAAGTTTTCATATATTTTAATTAAGTCTAATAAAAAGTCACAAAATATTACAAATTTACATTTACATTAAATTTAAATATCATTTAACAAGTTTCATTTAAATTTAACTATTAAAAATATTGCTCTAAAGAGTAACATAAACGTTTTTCTTTAATTATAAGAAATGTAAATATATTATCTAACACAATCTATATTATTGGATAAAATTGATATAAGACATGATAAATATCGTTGGTTTGTCCTCCTAAACAATGAATCTCATGTAAATTTCAACTAAAAATTGTCAGAAATTGAGTTGTTAGTATGATATTTTATTTATCAATATAAAAGCAAATAATCGGTCTTCTTGAAACCACATGAAATTTTGGAAACTGAAGTATAGATGATGCAAAATTGCATTAATTGAGGAAAAAATGATTGATGAGATTCGAAAAATAGATTTTTAATAAATACATATTATTTTAAAATTAATACATTTAATAAATATATTATATTTAATAAATACAATAATTAATACTCTATCCGGTCCATTTTATAAGATCTAATTAACCAATGCAGCAAGCTTGAGAAAATTAATTAATTTAAATTTGTCTTTAATTTATATATATTTTCAAAATTATCCCTAATACTAATGATACATGAATAGTTTAAAAACCCGGTCCGACCGGGATCCGATGGCTTAACTATGCATAGTTTGGGATAAACCTGGCGATCCAGACATGTTTTTATAACTCGTTTCGCGTTAAAAAAAAAAGAAGCTCCAAAAAAACTGAGACTTATGTAATTGTGTTATTGAATTATTATTTGTGGACTTATGTTATCAACTTTAATACTTCAATTATTATTTTGAATTTTGGAGTATGAATAAATTTTTCTTAATCAAATAACGTTAATTATATACTTATATATAATAAATGCATATATAATTTTAAAATTTTTAATATATATTGGGTCAAATTGGATCAATTACTCACCCCGAGTTAGACCATTAACTCACTAAGTAACTATCTCAACCTGTTCACTAACCGGACTGGATTTTATAACTTTAAATACATGCTTCAACTCTTTCTCACATTAATTCGTTTAATCTCTCCCGTCGGTAATATGTTTATTTATTGCTTTAATTTTTATTAGTGTGAATAGTCAAATCAAGATTTCCAAAAATGACTCAGACATTTATGTACTTCACGTAATGTTTATTGAGCTAAAAAAGCTACTCATGATTAAGAGTGTTTTTATGAAAAAATAATTAATACTGATATTTTAAATTTGATCTTATAAAAAGTAATAATCTAAAATTTTAATTTAGATCTTATAAAAAAAAACCAAAAGAAAATATTATATAAGAAAAACACTAGAACTTATTTATATATCTATAAAATCATTACAATTATAACATTAAATACTACATTTATACTTGCTCTCAAGTTTAATTTACTATTACTTTTAATTTAATAAATACAGTATTTAATTTAGTCCATATTATATTTATTAAACATTATTAATAATATAGGTTTAGTGTCAGCTTCTTTCCTAGGTCAAAATTATTTAATGTAGTCTAATATTCTATTATAACCAACTATTAATAAAATAATTAAAATATTATTCAATAAATATATCACATCTAAGATACATCATAATTGATATGTTAACATTGATTGTCAAATTGTATTAAATATTGTATATATTAAACGTAATATGCAGTCAAATTTTCAAATTATTAGAGATAAAAATTAATTGATAAATTATTATATATTTTTATATTATATTATTATATATTTTAATTTTCTATTTTAAATGTAAGAAATTAATTTTATTTAATTTTATATATATATATATATATATATATATATATATATATATTACATGGATACATTATCAAATATTAAAAATATTTTACATTTATTAAATCTAATAAACACATTATATTTAATAAATGTAATACTTAATATTATATAAAAATAACATTAAATATTACACTATTACTCGTGTCAAGTTTACTTATATACAAACAATAGTATCTGCCGATGAAATACCTAGTGTGCATAATCTAATAGTGTGATTACGTATAATATTTAATAAATATAGTATTTCATTTAGTGTAATATTATAGTATTAATTATTATTTAATAATAAAAGTTTGATATGATTACTTGTTTGGGTCAAACTTATTTAATATATATAGCCCAATATTATATTATGAGCAATTGTTCATAAAATGCTTTAAATATTAATTAATAAATATATCATATTTAAGAAATATCATAGTTAATATGTCAAATTAAACTGACTGTATAATAATATTATATATTAAATATAATATGCAGTAATATTATTAAAAATAAAAATTGACTATGTTTTGTTAAATATTATTTTAAACATTAGAAAATTTTGTAATAAATATATGTATATATTTCATTTATCATGTTAAATAAATACACTGTATCACTATTAGAAAATATGTTTTATATATTAGTTATTTATGATTTTCTAAATCGATTTTTAACCGATGTTGAAAGTATTATGGTTAACATCAGTTTTTTAAAATCGATGTTAACGTAAAATTTACAACATCGATTATCTAAATAACCAATATTATATAATAAGAATTATATAAAAAAAATGTATGAATGTTGACAGTTAACATCAGTTTTTATCCAAAACTGATGTTAACTTATAGATTAACATCGGTTTTTATGCAAAACCAATGTTAACTTATAGATTAACATTGATTTTCTATAATAACCGATGTTAAGTTAGAAAGGTTAACATCGTTTTTTATACAAAACCGATGTTAATCTATAAGTTAACATCGGTTTTGTATAAAAATCGATGTTAAATGTTTATAGGTTAACATCAGTTTTTATAAAAAATCGATGTTAATGTTTTGGATATTAACATCGATTTTTTTACGAAAATTGATGTTAATTTATACAAACAATATCGGTTTTTTGAGGAACCGATGTTAAGTTGTATGTTAACATCGGTTTTTTTCAAAAACGGATGATGTTTGTGTATATTAACATTGGTTTTCGTAAAGAACCGATGTTGTTTTTAGGTTTTTTTTTAAATACACTTTCTGTTTTTACAAAAAAGCCCAACATATCACAAAATATATCATTTGCATTTTGCTTTCAAACAGTTTTTTGCTTAAAGCTATAGTAAACTATCAATTGATAACTATGAATAAATGATTTATTAATCAATAAAGAATATTCAATGTTCAAATGACATAGCAATTGGCAAAAATGTAAAACAAGGTAGTAAATTAATTAAGTAACCTAAAATGAAATAGTTCCCTAACATCCTAAGTTTCCTAACATCCTAACTTTGAGATAAAATTGTGCCCACTGGATGCGAAGCGCCTTTAATCTCTTTGCTTCCAATGGTCTAACATCGTTAAAATACTGCATAATCAAATAAAACATAAGTTAATAATGTAATACCAATGACAAGAAAATAAACTTTGTTTGAAATAAACAATTATCGTTTCCCAATTATTCCTGAAAGTTCCTAAGATTATCGTTGACATCCAGTGCATGACGTAATAGCCGCACTCAGTGCTTCCTTTTTGTCTATTACACTAAATACATAATGAAATTTGGATATTAATTAAACGTTAACTACAATTAGTGCACACACACATAAGTAGTATATATAAGTAGAAGTTTTATTTAAATCATGTACCTTAACAACAATCCACCTAGCACCAGCCTTGGAGTTAGGTTGTGGAGTATCATCAAGTCCTTTCAAAGCACTATTGAATACGAGGAACACTAAAATATTGATGTTGTTGAGTTATGTTAATGCAAATGTATTGAAAACAATATTGACCTGTTAATTATTCCCTTAATGTAGTTGGCTGGTCTGTTATGCAAGGAACAAAACCAGACAATAAGGTTTTCCTTAGGTAGAATGACGACCATCTGCCAGTGTTCGCTGCACTGGAGACGAATATGGGTTATTGTAGTATTATACATTATTTAAATTTAGTTGTTTTGTTTGACTTACGCATTCAGGTAGGCTCCAAGGTAGACATCGCGTTTTGAACTCTGCATCCAACTCTTCATGTAACTTTCCGATTCAAACTGCGATTGCCCAGATCTCTGAATGGACTGTGGCTCGAGGAATCCATATACATCAGAATTCCCTGCTCGCATACTTGTCTCTGTCAGATGCCTGTTGTTGTTAAGACAAAGTTAATTATGTATGAATTTAAAACAATAACTTAGGTAATTACCAATAATCTAAATTGACTTACAAAATGCACAATTGAATAACAGATATGCTGAGACATTGATCACCGTGTGCAATTTCGGAGAGATCTTTGTGCTTGATGTACAATGGGAAGTCTAGATTAAACACCCCGAACACAGTAACATCCCACATAACCTGGAGAGGCTTCAAGAAAAGCTGTAGGATGGTCAATGTCATCAGATACAGGGGATCATCAACCTCAGGATCTGGCCTATCTGAAGGCTTTGCTGGATACACAACTGCAAGTTTATCATACATAGTGAAATAACTTAATTTAATTACAGTGAACAAATCAATTGAAAAAAAAGAAACACATAATCAGAGTAAAATACCTATTTTGATACACGCTTCACGAGATGTGTTGACCAAGCAACAAAGGTGTTAAGTGCCTATCTCACTAAAATAACCTTATCAGTGGGTACAGGAACACGAGCCTTTGCATCTTTAACCTCCTCAACACCAATCTTCACTTGGCCATGCAACAAAGGGACATTGTGAACAGTTGTGGATCCCTCATAAACTCTTAATAGGGCAACTAGGTGGGAAGGATTTGCTTTGATGTACAACCTGCATTTGTCTGAGTCACCCGTCTCTGGATCGGTCAATAAGGGATCGACACAACTTCCTTTTGTGCTAACACGAGCAGCTGAGGGACCAACCTCAGGCTCCGGAGGCAGTGCAAGTCCCTGTGATTGCATATGTGACTGAAGTTGGGACTACATCTGGCTGAAGGATGCCATCAGCTACCGAGTCACTTTTTCTCTGATTGACTCCTCCAGTTGGTCCCTGATTTGTTGAGTGAGCTGCTCGAGTTCTTCATGAGGGATGGAGGAGGAACTGCAGGAGCTTCGTGCAGCCGATCTGAAGTATTGCTTGATGGTGACACCGGCTCTAGCAGCATGCACGCGACCAAGGTGTTGTGGTCGCCCAATGGCAGCAGTCAGGACATCCTGACGTCCATGGGGGATAAACGAACCCTGTGATGCCTGCTCCTCCAAAGAATCCTATACAGAACACATATATTTGTCTAAGGCATTCACAGAATAAACAAACATAATTAGAATTCTTAATTGAAAATGACTTACAATCTTAGCGATTTCCTATGCGGCCTCAAACGTCATCTGCCCAGTTTTCTTGGTGTGGGCCATCTTCCACTTCACATGTCGTCTGATGGGAGATGGAGGATTAATGATGCCCTCAGTGCTTCTGAACTGAGCAGTTTCTTCTAGCTTTTTCTTGGTCTTCTCAGCCATTAGCTTCTGTTCTAAATAATTATAACCCCTACGAGACAACACGTGGGTGGCGGTGTTTTGCTTCTGGATGACCTGTGCTTTTTTTCGCACATCCTGCAAAAATCGAACATTAATGAAAATGATTACTATAATCTATTATAAGAACTGAATTTTTAGTGGAAAACAATTCAAATTACAAAGTACATACCTCCCACAAGGGATCTCTGTGGGTCTGACAAAACTAGGCTCATTTCTCCTTGCTAATGTTGTATTTTTCACAGACAGTGTCGTCCACACTGTCCTTGTTGGCTGCAAGTACCCATTTCCTGGTCAAATCAGATTTAAACTGCCTCTACCACTCGTTGACAGTCTGAAGAACTTTTTTCTTTGTCCTACTGCTAGAAGCTTCAGGGATTTCAAATTCCGCCTGACAAACAATAAATAAGGTTTTATTGTTAGTAAATTATAAATTTTGGCTACTAAAGAAAATCAAAGAAGAAAACTAAATACCTGAATATCCTCCCATATCAAATCCTTCTACGCAACAGTGACTTCTTTCCAGGTGCCGTATGTCATGTCAACCTTATCACGAGCGACAATCCCCAAATATGTTCTTAATTTCTTCTTGTGGGGACCGTCGGCCTTGCCGGTTGCAGGATCGACGTTGACCACTGGTCTCTCTGCCCCAGGTGGTCTAGTGGCCAAGGATCGTAGTTGTGTCACTTTGCGTGTCCGCTTCTGGGTGGACAGAGACACCGATGCTACTATAGGAGGAGGAGGAGGCGAGGCAGGTGAAGTAGCCATGGTCCTGTAAAGAGAAAAACTTGATTTAGTTAACATTATCAAAAACCACAGTATAAGTTATGTAAATCAATTTACTGAAATTAAATACATAATTAGAAAATTACATTAGACGATGTTAATTAATTCTCCTTCATCATGATCATTACGATTAGCATGAACGTCGTCAGCTTCTTCTTCTCCAACGATGTTAGGAGTGATTTATATGGACAAAGGACTAACATAAGTGTCCATGTACAAATCATCATCTTCTACATTAACACCAATTTTTTTCTCGTGTAGAACCACGCATCACCTTTCATCACAAGGGTCTTGCACATAAAATACTTGTTTAGCTTGTTCTGCCATGATGAAAGGGTCATTGTGGTAACCTAGTTTCTTTAGGTCTACCAACGTAAATCCTACATCATCGATCCGCACACCGGTGTTGCTGTTAACCCATTTACATTTGAAAACACTTATAGTAAATTTGACATAGTTAAGCTCCCAAATTTCATCAATGAACCCAAAGTAAGGGATGGAAGCTACACAGGGATTGTCATCATGCACACTTGCGAAGTGTTGAGATTCAGCCCTTAGGGTGACCCCGTTGTTTTGCATTGTACTTTTGTCGTCTTGTGCTTTTGTGTAAAAGGAATACTTGTTTATGTCGTATCCTTGCCAAGTTATAACATTTCTTTTAGGCCCATCTGCTAGCTTTCTTAATGTTTCTGAAGCATTTTCATCAGCAAAGATTGTATCTTTAAACCAATCAGAGAAAGTCTTGTTATGCTTTTTCAACACCCAGTTCTTTGACATTTTTGGATTATTTTGTTTGACTAAAGCTTCATGCTGAAGTATGTATGACAAAACTTCATTACTGTTGTTCAACACATACAAGTGAGCTTGTAACAAATCTTCTACTCTTGGAGTGATAACATGCAGTCCTTTTGAACCCTTACCACCCACTCTGTCGTCATGGTGAGACTCAAGAAGGCCAACAGGTTTATCCTTTTCAATGTAGTCTAAACAAAATTCAATGGCTTCTTCTGCAATGTACCTTTCAACAATAGATGCTTCCGGATGATGTAGATTCTTTGTATACCCTTTTAAGATCTTTATGTATCGCTCAACCGGGTACATCCATCGTAAATAAACAAGACCACAACATTCGATTTCTGTGACCAGATGAAAAATTAAGTGAATCATGATGTCAAAGAAAGCAAGAGGCAAATACATCTCCAACTGGCACAGTATAATTGCGGCCTCATTTTCCAGGTAATCAAACTTGACAGGATCAAGGAATTTGCTACATATGGCATGGAAGAAAAAGCATAGGCGAGTTATGGCTAACTTGACTTTGTTAGGCAAAATGTCTCATATGGCCACGACTAACAATTGTTGCATCAACACGTAACAATCGTGAGACTTTAACCCTACCAGCTTAAGCTCCTTTAATTGCACAAGACTCTTAATATTTGAAGAGTATCCTTATGAGACTTTGACCCGACGCAGACACTGACAAAAACTTATCTTCTCCTTTCTGGACAAAGTATGACAAGTTGGAGGCAAGTATATTTTTTTCCCATCAGACCTTGGATGCAACTGTGATCGTATACCCATGTCAACTAGATCTTGAAGGGTATTTAGACCATCTTTTGTCTTGCCTTGAATGTTAAGGAATGTCCCAATGACATAGTCGCATACATTTTTCTCCACATGCATAACATCAATACAATGTCTAACATCTAGATCAGACCAGTACGGAAGATCAAAGAAAATGAACCTCTTCTTTCATATGCAACTCTTACTTTTATCCTTCTTTTGGATCTTTCCAAATACAGTGTTCAAGCCGCTGGAAGACCTACTAACCAGTCAACGGTATCGGGACAGTTCCGTGCTCTTGACTTCCATTAAAAGCTTTTTTCAATCATCTGTATGGGTGATGAGGTTTTAGAAAACGGTGATGCCTAGTGTAGACTATTTTTCTACCATGTTTCATTTGTATGTAGCTTGTGTCTTCTTCACAGATGAGGCATGCATGATGACCCTTAACACTGTAACCGCTCAGATTCCTATATGCTGGAAAATCATTAATGATACAAAAAAGCATTGCACGCATTTCAAAAGTCTCTTTGTGAAACCCATCAAACACTAAAAACCCCTCGTCCCACAACTTTCTCAGGTTTTCAATCAACGGACTTAGATAAACATCAATGTCATTTCATAGCTGTCTTGAGCCCGATATCATCATAGACAACATCATTTATTTTCACTTCATGCACAACCAAGGAGGCAAATTGTAAATTACTAGTAGAACTGGCCATGAACTGTATTGAGTGCTTAAATTTCCATATGGATTCATTCCATCACTGCCTAGTCCAAGCCTAAGATTTCTTGGCTCTTTGCCGAAATTCGGATACAAACCATTAATCTTCTTCCACTAGGAGCAATCAGCCGGATGACGGACCATTCCATCAAAGTTTCTCCTATTTGCATGTCAGGTAAGGTCTTTTGCGTCGTCCTCATTATCAAAAAGACGCTTAAACCTTGGAATGATGGGAAGATACCACAACACCTTCGCTGGAGGGCCCTTCTTTGAGTTTTCATCAGAACTACAGTCCTCATCATCCTTCACCTTGTACCGTGACGCCCCACACCTAGGGCATTTGGACATTTCTTCAAATTCATGCCTGTACAGTATGTAATCATTTGGGAAAGCATGAATCTTCTGATACTCCATACCCATCAGACACAGTATCTTCTTCGCCTGATAGTAACTTTTAGGCAATACGTTTTCCTCTGGAAGTATATCGTGTACTACTTGAAGCAGTGAAGTAAAGCTTTTGTCACTCCACCCATATCTGGCCTTGACATTAACCAGACTTAACATCACCGACAACAGCGTCAAGGAATTCTTGCACCCCGTATACAAAGGCTTCTTTGACTCACTTTGAAATCCTTCATTCATAGGAGCATGTGCTTGCTGAAAAGACTCTTGTCCAAGGTCACGAATCATATCCTCCAAGCGATCTCCTATTTCTACATCAAATGGTTCAGATTGGGACTCACTCTGCATGTATGTCAGTTCACCATGCCATATCCACGTCGTGTAATTCTTCTTAATCCCATCACACAATAGATGCTCCCGTATGTCGTCCAGTATTTGTCGTCTTCCATTCAAACAATTGATGCAAGGACAATAATATTTTCCATCTTCATTCGGTCGACCTCTTTCTGAAGCAAATTGCAAGAACTGCTTAATACCTTCCTCATATTATGGGCTGATGCGACTTTCATTCATCCAACTTCGATCCATCTAAGTAATAACTCTGTGATACTCACAAAGTTATTCGATGCATGAAAATCTTACTTTTTTTATTATAGGTGTGGCCTTATCCCATTCGGGAAGACTGTCTTTTATGGTAGCTTCATATGTCAGGGTTAATTCCATTTCGTGTAATTTGACAAAATTTCGGCAGCATTTCGCATTGGTCTCCAAGTACACAACATGAAATCGGTAAAATTAATTTTTTGATAATCAAGTATGCACTCAGAGAACAACTAGAAATGCATCGTACCAAAATTTCATCAAATTAAACAAAATAATGTTAACCTTAACGCATGAATCTACCATAAAAATATTAGTCTCCCCAAACTGTCCAAGCGAACAATTCAAGATTGAATACAATGATTAATGCAAACTGTCCACAAGAATCATCGCATTCAGTCTCAAATGGGAATCTAAGGTTCTCTCATCATGAACACAATTTGTATTTCAAATATCAGTTGTCTTTAATGGCAGTGAACAAATAATAAAAACATTAATTGGTAACGAACATTTGTAAGTAGTAGACAGAGTAGTGAGGACAGTCATACAATGTGAATAAGTGAAACAGTTTCAAAATTTGACTTTTATAAGAGAAGTAACTACAGTTTTATTGCCAAGCTGCTTCATTCCTTAATTTTTCAACAATGTGATTTAATACTCTTGTTATACTTGTGATTTAGTTCTCTTGGAAACCTTGAGAAGGAGCAGAGAAGTAACTGTAGTTTATGGTAGGTTCTCGAAACAACTAGGTAAGTGTTTTATGATCAGTGTCTTGTTTTTATTGGTGGAGCTTAAACAGATTATGCTAAAACTATGTATATCTTACATCCTTAAAGAAAGCTATTCGGGAGCAAAAGCTGGCTGTAGAACTTTCTACTATCAAGTGGAACTTTCTGGTGCCAGGTGGGTCCAACTTGGCAATTTGTTTTCCAGCATTGCTGACCTTGTTTGAAAAACAAATAGGTCTTATAGTTCTTACTCAAAATCAATTTTCTTGGCTGCAAAAGCTACTATTGAGTTACTTCCATAGAATTCATTCCTAATACGAATGAATTCTAAACATCTTAACCAAAAAAATTGGCCATGTCTTGTGTTGGTTGGTTTTTGCTTCTCTTGTGTTGTGGAGTTTAGTGGAGGCTCACTCTACCTTGTGCAAGTAAAAACCTTTGGTTGTTGATTTGAGGAATTTGTGTTTAAATCTATTTTGTTTTTAATTATGGAAGTTGTTCTTGTAGTCACAAGATGCAGTATGGGGTGTTTCAGTGTATAAATTAGATCTTAGTGGGAAAATATTAATGAGAGTTCTTTAATTTGATGTACAGTTGGCATGTCTTTCCTTTTTATTTGCTTTACTGATTTTAGAAGTTCTTGGTTCTAGCTGCTATTCAAGTTTGTGTTCCTAGTCTGAACCATAAACTTAGAATTGGGGGGTGGGGGTGTCAAAAATTTCCAGAAGAATGATGGTTGAAAATGCTGAATCTGAGAAAGATATTCTTGTTGGTAGTTACCATGCTGAACCGGAAACAATTGCCTTTAATTGTGATCAAATCAGTGGAGGAGATAATAAAAATGTGATGCTTTTCAGGCATCAAATGTAGAACAAGAGAATGCAATTAAAACTTGTAAATGTTAACAGAATATAGAACACTCTGAAGCAACTAAAGAGGTAGAAGAGGCAGAACAATATGCAACAACAATAGACACATAAGAAACAGCAAAAACACAGCATGAGAAATAACCAAACAAGGCAGAACGAAGAAGGCAGAATAACCAACCAAAAACACAGCAAAAACACTCTAAAGTAAGGATGTGGTGGCACAAACCTTCTAGAAGCAGAATATCCCAAATCTTGGTGCCGTTAGATATTGTCTCAGGTAGCAATTTGTTTCTTTCCTCCAAGGCACTAAAAAATAACTCAATGACCACCTACATCAATCATCAAACAGATATCAATAAGTCTAACTAGCATACATATGGCAATGTTAGAAAATGGTTCAAGTTCAACTCAATGCTACATGTTGTTATTGATGCACAGAAGCATAAACTGGCTGGTGATTGCCATGAGTAATCAAAGGGGTGTTGTGCTGACAAACTCAAATATTAAAATAGACTAGTAAATTTTCATTTTAATGTGGAGGTTCAGAACTATTATATTCTGCTCATGTGGATACTGAAAGTTACACACAATCTCTTTTGGTGTGTTATTTATTTTCAGTTATGTTTCTTAAGTATCATATTTGTCTAAATTGTTTTCTTAACCATCTTTTATAAAAAAAATCATGTGTGCTTTGGCAGTAAGGGCATCCTGACCATTTGCACCTCAGCCAACAACCACTATCTTCATCCAATTGCTTTCCAACAACTTCATTTGACAACTTTGTTTCAGTTACATATATATTGTACATATCACAACTCAATCAAGCAGCATTGATCACAATTTAGATTTTAATAAATACATAAAAAATGCTCAGAAAAACCAAACTTCTGTCTTACCTCTCCTTTCCGAAAGATAACACCAAAAGTCCAACCAATCACTTCAACCAGAGGGATTTTTTCTTCCCGTTCAAGTGCTAAGTTGTCCTTTTGTTTCTTCAAGCAACACTAAATCAATGAAATGAAATGGTATTAAGCTATGTTTTATACAAGTTCTCCCATCCTGTCATCAGCCACAAAACACAGTACCACTAAATAGGGAAAACCTCGAATAGAAATTTAATGAACAAAATTAATAATTGCACAAACAATTAGTGTTGTGGACATAACCTCACTAGCATTGAAGCATATTATGTAATCCAATAATTAAGAAATGGATAGGACTAATGTCTCCTAATTGATTTTGCAGTATGCTACAACAGGGTTTCATGAAGTGCAGACAAGCCACCTTGTGAATGTAGGCAAATATGTATCATCAATATTAGCAGTAGGAGCCTAAGTGGCAGCATTCAAAGATGGGAGTGTAGGATGTCTTGATAACTGATGTTTCTGTGTTTTTTGTTTTGAACTAGCAAAATGCTAAGCTTAGGGATATTTGTTAGAAATGGAACTCATTTTGGATAATGAATGAACCTCAGTCCCCAAAAAATAAAAGAGCCCAACTGCTCGAGAGAAAATGAAGCAATGAGTTGCTGAACTAACTTTTGCACCAGTGCAGATGAATTTCCACTGATAATACATATACTAAATTGTAGGTAGTGGTAGAGGAAGCTTTTTAAATGAATAAAGAAGGGTCACATTTGCTGTCAGTGAACCCAAACTTCAATAAAGTGGCTTAAGTTTGAGTCCATAAATTGCTTTATTCAGTTTATATACAAGGGATTTATCAAAGGACTCAACACATACATGGGGCAGCCAATAACCTCCTTATTCCAGACCTTCGAAAACTGCAGCCTCTGACAGTCAGGATGGGAAGTTCAAATTTTTAGAAACTTAAAAGGAGAAGCAAAAACCTTTTCAATTTTCTGAAACTGCACAAAAGTTAGACAATGATCTGATTTAAACTGTGAAAGAGTGCTACAAGAACATTTGTCTAAGGAAGATTTTATTAGATGTTTGCCAAATTCAAAATGCATTGACTGTTATTTAAATGGGAAACAAGTCAGCTTTTGTTATAACAAATAATCCTATTCAAAATGGAAGGACTAAACACATCAAAGTGAAGTATAGATCTATAGGGGAAGCAAAGAAATCAAAGGAAACCACCTTAGAGCTTTGCAATTAAAAAAAATTTGATATTACAAAAATTACCTGCATTAGTTGGACAGAAAATAGAAACTTGATTTCATCCATTAAATCTAATTAATATATTCTTTATTCCCACAAACATTTTTTTTTTGAGAAAGAACTTCATGTTCAATGGCTTTATGCAAATATTCTCGAAGCATTATTTCACATGTCAAGGACCAAGAAATGAGAATTTTGCTGATTTACTGCTCATAAGTTCCATGTCATTTCAAGGAACATTTTCAGATTGAGATACCATGGTGGTTAACAATCACCATGTGCAACTCCTTCAAAGACTTCCCAATCCTGCCTAAAATAGTAATACTCTCACTCTACAAAACTATAGCTAACTATAGTCATGCTTGGATAAATTTTTTCTTAAGTAACTAATAGGAGAAAAAAAAAAGTAAACTAAATTGTGCTTCTCACCTTAAGTTATAATCAACTACTTCATATCTTTTTTTTTTGTGTAGAAGTAGATAAGAGAGATTCTACAAAAGCTTAGATGCATAGATTAATTTTAATTTATAGAAGCTCAATTCATTTTAACATTTTAATTTATAGAAGCTTCATTCATTTTAACTTTGATTACACAGATTGAAACTATGCTATAAGCACAAGATAGTTATGCAACTTCGATTCAAAGTGGGATTAAAGATCAACAACTTTTTGAATGAAGTTAAGAAGTTGGTTGATATACTTCTCCAAATTGGCCTGAAAATTACATTTTAAGGTTATATGTCAAGCAAGATACTCCTAAAAGGTTTTTGTTTCAAGTTAGTTCATAAAATTTTCACAAACTAAGTCTCACTCGAGTATGATATCAAGCCACCTTACACTGTATTATCTTTAGTACTTGAAAATAACATTTTCTTCTTTGTCATTTCCTAGAAAATAAAATGCTAGGAACCTAGGACCTTCCCCCCCCCCCACCCCCTTCTTTAGTGATCTACTTATACTCAAGCAGATCATAACATCTGGGTTGAGTAGAAACAACATAGTTGATTATGCAAATTGAAAGACAACATCAACATATTAATTAAGCTTCTTGTTATGGATATTTTGGGTGAACGCCATGATGTGTAATGAATTTTGAATTTGAGGACAGAATAGGCCTCCTAAAGAAGAAAGAGTAATTAGATAGAAATGGACTTAATTCTCATTAATTGATAAAATGCATTTACAAGAATATATAACCATCTGCCCATGCTGTTTATACATAATAGATCCTTCCTATTAGAATTCTAATCAATTCTTTCTAGAACCAACTCAATAATATATCTACTTGTAAGACACATAATCAGTCCATTTCTATGGTGCTACCACATTCCTTTTGGGCCTGCTAGATTCTCCAGTTTGGGCCTTCACAGCAGCTATATCATCAATCTGATCCCCCTAACCTCGGTCATAACACATTATGCCTGAAACACCATCTGTGATATTACATATGCTAAAGGAAAATTCTGCACAATTCACAATCCTGTGCATCATCAATAAGAATTTCCACCATTCACTATCTTCTACAATCTACATTGAGAGATATTGCATACTAGTCTATACATGTGTTCTCCTTTTGGAAGCCTTATCCACAAAACTTAGGTTTAATGTATTAAACTTGTTCGAAGTGATTAAAATTTATTTATTCTTTATTTATGTTTTTATACTAGATTACATAATGTTCTCATAAAACAGGGAGATATTATTTAGGTTAATAATATTTTTATGATTGTAGCTATTCTTAATTATCTTCTATTTCTCTCATATTCTTGTACTATGGGATCAATACCTCCAATAATAGATTAGAGATTTTGTGAAAATAAAGACTTTGATCGTGTTTCGATAAATTTTTCTAAGTATCTTTAGGGGAAAATATAGGAAAGTAAAAGAAATTGAATTTTTCCCATAAATTGATTTATATACTTCAGCTGGATAGGTTTTTTTTTTTTTTTTTTTCTCGCAAGTCTCCTCGTTCAAAGATAATTTTTTAATAAAATATGGTCGTATACTAAACTTAGAACTTCTCGTAACGAAAATTGGAACTTTAGTTTATCAGTCACTACATTGAAGGTGATTAACCTCTTTTGTTAGACCTGATCACCATTGGTGATAACCTATTTTGATTTCTGACACAGCTTCAATCCCTTTGGTCTCCTCATCCTGTTTTTCTATAAATCCTTATAATGAAGTTTAATTCGGATTTGTGAATGCAGGGATTTTGCTTCTCACTTTGCCTTTGATTTAGCTACTCTATAGAAAGAAAAATATATTTTAAGGCATAGGCTTTGATTAGGCAAGGTTTAAACCAGCAAAACTAGCTTAGTCCAAAGAAAAATGAAGCACTCTTGACTCTAACAGTGCAATCAAACAATCATTGTTCTGTTATGATGATTCTATTTTCTTCACCTATGAATAATCCAAGAACCACTTTGTCAACTACTTCTTAGTTACAATATAACCTTTTATTTATAGGGGAATTGTATACTCCAGGAAGTTAATTATGGCAGTAATAATTTAATTCTTAGAACAAAGGAAACCCCATCATGACCCTCAGGACTGAAGACTTTACTCTAGTTGAATCTCGAGCAGTCGCTGAACTAAGAATAGCAATCGAAAACAAAAATAGAATGAAGACGATCGAACTAAATTTCTTCTGGCTCTGCCATCAGAACATCTTATTTTTTTAAAACAAAAATGGATTGTAGCCCATCCCTTGAAGTTTGCACTCTACAACTTTTTCTAACTTCCAGTAGTCAATTTGCAGCACATTGCAGTGGCCAAGTAAACAGCTACAATAAAAAAAATTTGAATACGTAGTATTTTATGCAAATAGAAGCAAGCCTACAAATAAGTTGTTAGTGTTTGGAATGAGTTCTGGTGAGGCAGCAGAATCAGTTGCAAAGCCAGATTTGGTGCCTGTCTTGTTTCTCATTTCAATAATCTCTAAAAACACTAGCATTGTGCCTTTATCTAATAATCTCAATAAAAGAACAAAATCAATACGTATAAACACTAGTATTGTTCCTTTCTCTAATAATCTATGTTTCTTTCAACAGTAAAACACAAAAAATAGGCATAAACAATGAACAAAACATGCATCCAGATCGAAAACGAATACTAACCTTTCGAGAGTGGCCACCTAAAGCGAGGCTGGCCGTTAATGGGAGCGAGACTGGCCATGAGCACTCAGGTGAAAAGGGTTTGGGGAACACGAATAATAGTCACTGTCACTGATAACTGGCTCCCTGTCATGGTGCCACCCGTGAACGGCGGAGTTGAGACAGAGCACTCAGGTGAAAATTAAAGGGTTTGCAAAAACTCACAAAAATGAGAAAACAAGCAAAACACGTACCTTGTGTTGATGTCGGACTCCAACAGAGGATGCTCCACTTAGCGGCAGTCACAAACCCCAACGACAATCGCGAACGGCGATGATGGTAACGAGGAGATGGCGGTCCCAGGTCACAAACGACAGTCACAGGTCTTGCGGGTGAAAGGGAGAAGAGGAAGGCTATGTTTGCGATACTAAGCGCGCGAGGGGAAAAATGTTTTGGGTTTTAATTTATGTATATCAACATCGGATTTTTAAAGAAAACCGATGTTAATGATATCATGTTAACATCGGTTTTTAAAAAACTGATGTTAACCAGTCTCGTTAATATCGGTTTTGTATAAAACCGATGTTACTTAACTTAAATTGTTTACGAAAATACCACCGTGTTTTTATTAACATTAATTTTTTTAATAACTGATGTTAACCGTGTAATGTTAAATGTATAAATTCTAATAGTGTATATAATAAATATCATATTTAATATATTATTGGTAAAATTGATTTTCCAATAACATTAAATACTGTATATAATAGATATAATATATAGTCAAATTGTTAAGTTTTCAAGTTAATAGAATTGTTCTGTAAAAAAAACGTTAATAGAATTATATATATATATATATATATATATATATATATATATATATATATATATTGATATATTTCAGTTTTTTAATTTGTATTTTAAAAGATGTTTTATTAACAATAATACAAATAATAAAATTTCACTTAAATATGTTTTAAGTCCCTGATAAATTAGCAAATTTTGTTTTGGATCTCTAATAATTTTTTTTATTACAATAAGTTCCAAATAAAACAAAAAATTTGTTTTTGATCTTTCTTACTTTTTTAGTCTTTCATATATATTTATTTTTTGATTTGAGTCCCTAAAATTTGTAAATACTTCTATTTGTTATTAGTTTCTATCAAATATTTTTTAAAAAAGACTAATACAAAATGAAAAAATATTATAAGGACTCATACAAAATATATATATATATATATATATATATATATATATATATGAAGGAATAAAACAAGATAACAAGAAAAAAAACAAAATTTTTTTTTTATTGGAAATTCAAAGTAAAGAAAAACTTTCTTAGGGATCCAAAAAAAATTCACTAATTTATCGGGACCCAACATATATTTAAGTCATAAAATTTTAAAATATTTTTTAATATTATACAATTTTTTTAAAAAAATTTCATCTAATTTCTTATATTTTCAAAATTAAAATTTTTAAATTATATATTTCAAAGTTTATATATATATATATATATATATATATATATTTATTATTAAAATAATTTTATGTTAATTTAATTACTTTTACATAATATTTTTTTTTTGTTTTCATCAATGCACTATTTCATTAAGTGAGGCAATTAACTTTAAATAAATTTAAATTTTTTACTAAACAACTTTTAGCTTAATATGAAATTTAAGACTAAAAAATTAAAAATCACCAACCAACTTCTACTTTATTTTTAAAATATTATTTAACTTTAACTTTAAAGTAATATTAAGCCAAAAAAAAAATTTGGTCAATCATAAGCTTTGACTCTACTATATTTTTGCAAAGTATGAGACTAAATATTACCTAAGTAAAATTTAAAGATTTACTAACTTTCCTTTAAGTTAGTTGTGTACTTAAAATAGTTATTAATGACTTTTATGTCATATATGTAATTGCAAGGAGTGTTTTTATTTTGAAATTTTGATAATAAACATTTAGAATCAAATTGATCATAACATAATACTCTTTCTGATCTTTTTTATTATAAGAATTAAGTAAAATACACTATCACTTATTTCTTATAAAAAAATCAGAGGTAATATTAAATTTAGGAAGCAAACGATTAAAATAGTTAATAACCAATATGTTAAAATTACTAGCCGCTCAAATTGGCACAATGAATATCATACAATTTGATTTAATTAATTATTTGGTTCTTACATGTACGAATATGTGACAATTTTTCGTTTTAGTACTTGTAACTATAAACTTTACATTTTAATTTATATAGGAGCATTTTTATTTTTTTTTACATTTTAGTCTTTATTATTAGTTTTTTAGCAATGTAAAACCAGTGCAAAATGGAAGAGGACTAAAACGTAAAATGAATTGTTCGTATATAAGATAAAAATCAAGAATTTTTAAATATACACATATATAGAAAATAAAATAAATAAAATAATAAAAATATATACTAATCAAAGGATTAATTAAACCTTAAGAATTAGTGAATTGACACGCAACATTTTAAGGTTCAATTTGTTAGTTCCCATTTAAACCTTCACAATGAGAAAATATAAAAAAAATTTAGATCGGGTTTCGCGAATGGTTGTGAGCAAGTTCTCTATTTAAACATCAACACGTAGATAGTTTTTTTAAATTCAACAACATATAATAAGAGAGTATTTGATGTTCTAAGAAATATTATACGTCCTTATTTGACTGGAACTTGACAATTAATAAGGATATAAAAAACATTTAACCATAAATCTGCATTGATTTATACATAAAGGAAAGTCGGTTTTCTATCTAGGAACATGTTTTATAAACTAAAGTATTTAACAAACAAGTTGCAACTAACAGCAATAGGATTAGTGGCGGTGTTTTGTATTAGATTTAGTTTAAGAATCTATATTCCCATCGAATGGAATTCAAGAAATATGGTATTATTATAAAACTCCATAACAGAAGCTTTTATTTTATTAGTTTTGTGTTGAAAGACTGCACGCCTCAAACAATATCTGCCGGAAACATACGTATAAATTCTATTTATTTTTTCTCTCACAAGTTGCATTTATAAAAGAGAAATTTTATTTAAATAATTTTTTATACAGCTCATTTAACAAGTAAGAGAAAGATAGGGAGAGAAGAGAGATAAATGTAGAATAAGATCAGAAATGTAATAGAGAAAAGAAATAGAAATATTGATCTGTTGTTATATAATTTTATTGTTTATGAATATAATATTCCTTTATAAAATGATATCTCTAATAAAATATAGATTTAGCATTTGCTTCATATCATGTAAAAAAAATTATCTGAATTTGCTATTTTTTTTCATGCAATGAGGACAAGAGGATGATGCTCCCACTTCCTATCAAACACAAAAACTTATGTCATTACCTGTAGACTGTAGTAACAAACTTGCTCAATAATTGGCTTATACTTGATCGTCTTTCAATTTTTAATGCACAATTTTCTTTTATATTTTATAATATCATACAGCTGGAATCCTCCAGTATATTCGAATTTTAAGTTCGCATAAACTACATATATAGAAAAGTTTAATTGGTTATTTTAGAAGGCGGTTATGTTTGAAATTACGAGCAATTATTTATCTAAATCCCTCATCATTAGTCCAATCTTAACGATTTAAAAGTTTTATTTGCTAAATTAATTAGAGTGAGCAGCATGCCCGCTTGAAGTTTTAAAATGCAACCCATGGTCGGCATAGTGGTAGAGAAATTATTGCATGGCTCAATAATTACGTATTTATATTTTTGACTAATTTTTAGAATATGTGGGATAAGGATGACAGGTTTAACTTAATCTTACAAAATTATTTTATAAAACGAAGGTTATCCTCTACATATATATAACACTCGTATCATGGACGGCTCAAGGATTTGAGAGGCCTAAAGTAAATTTAAGAATAAGATATTTTATTTACTTATAAAATAGTTTATTAAAATTATCATTGTTTTATTTAAAATTAATTTTTTAGACTTTTTGTGATGCAAAATTATCGATTAAATTATCATAATTAATTTCATTTAACATTTCTTTTTCAATAGACAATAACGTCAATCCATTCAATCTTTGTTGAGACATTGTTGATCTTAAGTAAGTTTTTATATATTATTTTTAGCTTTAAAAAAATCCTTTCAGCTGAAGCAACTGATACTGGTATTATTAACATTATTCTATAAGCTATATACGCATTTGGAAAAGAATTTATTCCTTTTATATAATTAAGAATGTCAATTGGTTTATCATTTTCTAATCCTATAATTCCCTTTAATATATTTAATTCTAAAAATAAATCTAATCCATCAGCATCCAACAAATTATCATGTTTCAAAGATTTTTTACGGTTTAGGCATTTCTCTTTCAAAAGTGTACAATCTAGTAACTTTAATTTCTTAACACTAAATAAAAAACCAAAAATATCTTTAAAGTGAAAGAATAATCAAGTAAATTGAAGAAGCATGTGAGAAGATAGAGAGAAGTATGAGAGAATGAGAAAAGAAGAAAGAATTAGAATTGCATAGGAAGAAAATAAAGAGAAGAGAAATAAAAGAAAATTTTTAGATTTCTTTAACTATTAACTATTAAATCTCTTTTTTTCTAAATAAAGCTATGATATTGGTGAAGAGTGGTTGCTTATTAATTGTTACTTAAGGTACCAAAAACATTAATAGTCACTCATAATATTTTAATTAAAATTTATTTTACAATATTTTTTTTTGAGGTATATTAGTACTAAAAAAAATTTTGGGGCTTTTTTTTTGGGGCCTAAAGCCCTTGCTTGGGCTGCTTGGGCCTTAAGCCGGCCCTGACTCACACCAAAGGCTAGACATCTCGAACATAAAATTTTGCAGGATTAAACATATACTGGTGGTCTGATAACAACTTGATAGCAGGTGGCTCGATAGACACAATAACAGTCGTTAGGATATATTTTGATACCATCTTAGAATTTGAAAGAAAGTTGTTCCCGTAAAACTTATTTATAAAATGAAGGTTGTCTCGGTAAATTATATATTTTAATTAAGTCATATCACTAGTTGATGTGAGATCTTCAACACTAATATATCTTCATGCAATATGTAATATGTACATTAATTATATGATATGTGCATATTAATTGAAATCATGATAATCATGTACTATATAATAATTTCTGTGATAGGGAGTTTCAAGTTAGGGTAATATGGGTCTTAGATTATGTTCCGGTCACAAGAAACCTCCAGATGATCGCCTGAGGATTGCCTATGACTAGAGCATTTGAGAGTGTTCTTCTGCCTTGGGATTTTGAGAATGATATTAATATTGACTAGCACTAAAGAGTAATTGGTTTCCCAATATCAGAGAGTTTGTTTCCTTACATCATGGAAGGAGCATCATTTTCTGATATCGACATCGTTGGTCGGTGCCTTGATCTTTAACCATTAAAGAGCACAAGTCATCCATTAGAGTATTCAATATATAATGCCCTCTTATATATAACAAGTATTATAAAATGTAAATATATTTCATAAAAAAATAGATACATAAATTTATAATAAGTTTTATTAAATTAAGTGAAAAAAAAGTTAATTCAGTAAACAAAAAATAAAGTGAATAAAAAGTTAATGTTTTAATTTCAAGGTTTAGGTCTTATCATTTATTTTAAGAAAATCTACTATTGAAATGTTTTTGTTTTAATTATGTAAAAAATTAAATAATTTTTTTAGGCTTAAATATATTTTTGGTACTTGATATATATCCGATTTTGTCATCTGACCTCTAATTAATTTTTCCTTCGAATCGGGTCCCTAATATTTTAAAAGTTTTATCTGAGGTCCCTGAAGTTAATTTGATCTGTTAACTGCTTACGTGACTGTTAACCGGTCACGCAGGCATGCCATGTGTGGTGCTACATATAATCTTTGTCTAAGTGGGATTACATGTAAGATTTTTTTTTTTTTTTAAAAAAAGTAAAAAAAAATGACTTAGTGTAGGTGCTGCAAATGTAACACCCTGAGATATTATAAGTTATAAATCGATGTTTAATTTTATTTATTGTGTTATTTGACTATATGATAGACTTGAATGAGTTGAAGTATGCCTTGAACTAGTCATGTGTGAATTTCTTGATATGGATGTTGAATTATGTGGAATTTTGTTGAGCTAAGTTGAAAGTATGAGATTTTAGATTTTACCATAACCTAGTTCAATGAAATCGCGATATCGGATTCGTTACCTGTTGGATCATCTTAAAATTTTGTCTGGATATCCCTAAGATATGTTTCTATAGTTTGACCATTGGGATTTTCAAAATAATAAATTCTGGTCTCCCTCAAAGCGAGAATGGCGCGCTAAGCGCAATTCCAATCCAGGGAAATTGCGTTGAGCGGCCCAAAGGTGCGCGAAGCGAGCCCTAGTGCAGAGGGGGCTGCGCTAAGCGCAAGAAGTGGACTTTGGCTTAGCGCGACAGGCCCGCTAAGTGAAATTTTCAAGTTATAAATACGTCATCAGCGTGAAAAACACGATTTTCACTCTCCTCTTCTCCAAAAACGCCACCCAAACCCTAAAACCTCATTTTTCACCACCCAAGACCACCGGTGGCCGCCGTGAGCTGCCATTACTTGCCGTTGAACCCTCACACCAAGAGGAACACTATAATCGGAGCAGAATCCTCAGAATCCTCCTCAAGGATTCGGTGGAGAAAATCCTTCAATCCTCCATTTCATAGTTTCTCTGAGGTAATCTTGACTTCTAAACCTTCTCCTAGTTAGTTTGAGTTCCTCTTAGTGTCTCTTATGTGTTGGGTACGTACTGTAATAGGGTGTTTTTACACTTCCTTTGAAAAACTCTAGAGAATGAGACATTGTAAAAGTTATCTTTTTATAACATTGAGGTTATTTTTGCGGCATTCACTAAACCCTGGTCACATTGGCGTGATCGAAATTTAAAAAAGATGTTTCTTTTCTGTAGAACTTGAAATACCCCTCAACCCTTTATGTTTTGATAGTGGCATTTTGACCCCAAATATTGCCTTTGACCTAGTTTTTGAAACCTATGTTGAAATTCCTTTGTTTTGGTATATAGAGACTTGCGTTTGGAGGAACAAGCGTGAACGAGAGAGACCTCTGAGTAACGCAAAGAGGAACTGACAGAGAGCTCACCATAGGTGAGGGGAGTTATTATAAAATTTACCATTTTGACACCATAGTTAGGGTCAGAGAACCTAGCTATGAGAATATTTGCCTGTCCCTGTTGCATGCTGATTTTCTTTCAAGAAAACTACGTTTTTAACTAATGGGATGCGATACATTTGGTATTGATGTGAATGTCGGTTTTCAAGAAAAAATATATTTTTAACGAATGGGATGCGATATATCTATTGTTGATGAATAACATTATTGTTTATTAAACTTGTGTTGTTTGAAGACCTGGGGAGTGTGAACCTCATGCATGAAAAATATATTTATATGCAGAATGCGACTTATTGTTGATGTTGCTATTGGTGACTTTAATTGATATGTGGTGATGTTGATATTTACGATGATATTGATTTGAGATGACATTGTTAATGGTGATCATGTCAACATGAATTGATGTTATTATTGATGGTTATGTCAATATGGAATGAGGTTGTTGTGGTTATTGGTGATGTCATTGAAATGGAATGATGTTTATGTTGAGAAAGACATTGAAATGGAATGTTGATGATGTTGGAAATGCATTGACATGTGCATGTTGTGTATGTTCGTGGGGGGTGCATTGGCCTTGTCGGATGTCCCTTTTGTGGGAAAATAGAGTGGTTAAAGAATCTAAGCATTTCCAAGGGGATGCTTAGGAGCTTTAATTCATCCATGGTCATTGTACTTGATGGTGTCCACGTTCATACGTCGTATGTTGTGTATGTCCATGGGGGGGTGCATTGACCTTGTTGGACGTTCCTTGTGTGGGAAACTAAAGTGGTTAAAGAATCTAAACATTTCTGAGGGGATGCTTAGGAGCTTTAATTCATCCATGGTCATTGTACTTGATGGTGCCCATGTTTCATACCTCATATGACACGGGAAATAGTATAAACTGTGGCAGTATGTACTTTGTACTAGGGGGTGTGTCACCTAGTAGGGAACTTCTTGTGACCCCAGGTTGATCACCTAGGGGGGAGGGGAGTTACGGTGCACGAATGGGTGGCCTCAAAAAATACTGCATGATTTCCTAAGTGAGGTGTCGTGTAGACATGCTTAGGGCTATTTTCTTGGTATTGGATACGGTACATACCGCATTGCATCTGAGAGTTGAGGTCAGGTGCATGCATCATTCTGAGCAGTCTTTATTGGATCCATGGATGGATGATGAATAATTGTTGAATGTGAATGATGAATAATTGTTGAATGTGGGTGTTGAATAATGAATGTTGTGTAAGCTCGTGATGTTTGCTTATGTTTTCTTATTAATTGTGATTATTTGGAATTAACATTGGTTCTTTTTATAATGAACTCACCCTTGCAATTTTGTATCGTGTGGTTGATACTTGTGATGATCGCGAACGTTGTTCGTAGGAGCAGAATGACAGTAGAAGGAAAAATTTATTAGGGACCAGATGCCAAAAACGAGTATATATCAAGGACCAAAAACATATTTAAGTTTTTTTTATAACATGTCATTAAATATGCAAATGTTTTTCATATAGTTTATTTATCTCTTCACTTTATTTTACTCATCCAAACAAGTAAAGAGAAATGTTTTTCACTATTTTCCTTCTTATTACACATGAATCTTTTCCACCTTATTTCTCTTTTATTTTTTTTCATTTTTTCTTTTTTCCTCCTTATTTCACTTCTAGTCCAAATAAAACAGAAATTTGAAGGATACTCTTTTTGCAATAAATGCATAAATTATAATTTTAATATTATCTCAATACTCTCTCTTTCTTTAAAAATACAATGAGTAATCAACGAATTTTTATAACAACAATGAATAATCATCAAACTTTGTACTACACAAGAAAAATTGAAAAGTAAATGTGTGACCCATTATAACTGAATGATTAACAAGATGAAAAAAAAACTATTAAATTGAGAAGCATTGAGTTTTAGAAACATAAATTGCTAAGTGCTAATTATTCAAATTTAGAAGTCAAGCAAATGAATTCTTAGAATGTGGGTATATAGGGGTCTATCTTAACCCTAAATAGAATGAATTTAGACAACCCCCAAAGAGATTGCATCTAAGGCAGGCTAAGGGGTTTGTAAATTAATGAGGCTTTCCAACATTCTCCCTCACACCTAAGACTTCCATCCTAAAGTATGTCAAATGCAGGAGACCCGATAATATATCTACTAGGATAGGCTCTGAATTCTAAAATCATCTTACAATGTAAGTTTGAACTTAATTCAGCCCTATAAAATTGATTTATACGGAGAGGGTTGTCCTTTACTTATATATTTTAATTTAATCATATCAATAATTAATGTGAAAATAAATCACCACCCTTGAGGTTGCAATTCATGCAAGTTGCAACCCCCAAAGAGGCCCCATCTAAAGTGGGCTAGGGGTCCACAAATTAAGGCAACTTTTTCAACATGAATGACCAAAAAATTAATTAATTACTTTTTTCTCTTCAAAGTTATTTAATTTTTTTTAACCCTCCCTCACCTCTAGGTCTTAGACCATCGCCCCTTCAGCCTATGTTCAATGCTAGCCCTAACAGAAACTTTGACCTATATCTAGACTGGTGCAGATTGAAATTCTTATTGTTGTCATATATAAAAACAAGGTATTCACATAACCGAATGACATAAGATTGCTGAAGTGAATTTAATCTCTCCTAACAAAATGTTAGCATGGTTAAGGAATCCATCTATCTACCAACAGTGGATTGAAGAGATGAATCATCAAAAACAAGATAATTAATATTGTACGGGATTGGCTTTGCAAATATATATATATATATATATATATATATATATATATATATATATATATATATATATATGAGATTGCAGATTTAATGTTCAATGACATATTTTCCACCTTCTATCTGATGATTTAATACAGAAACAATCAAATTCACTGTATTCCTCTCATCAGCAAAAGAGCTAATCATCTGTCACCTGCTACAATTTCCTTCTGATCATGAATTTCTTCTTTAACTTGTACAATTTTAATTCAGACGTCGTCTAACTAAACATGTATGTACATAAGAAACACTAATTAAAGATTCACAACCGGAAACTTGATTGCTTTTTACACACAAACTCATAGGTGGGGGAAACTTCAAAGGGAGTTTCAATTTGTTCAAATCTCTCTGATAGAAACAAGTTTTGAAAGCTTCTTAGTGCTGCTGATGAAACCCTCACTTGTGCTATAAACAATGCCTTGACGGGCCTGTGATCCGATAGTTTTGATTCACATCTAGCGTATTGAATTTGCTTTAAACCGTTGCCGAACCATATAATTCTGTCACACCTAAAATTAAGAAAACCAAAATATATATAAGAAGTCAATCATTCTTAAAAGTACGTTGTCGTGTGATGTATATCTAATTAATAAGGGGACCTTTTTCAAATGAGTGAGAAAAGTTACTTAAAGTTAATTAATCTTAATCATACGATTAATCACATTAATGCTTGAAAAATTAAGCTATATACTTATTAAGATCACATGAACATCACTAGAGTGTTGGTCTAGTAGTGGGTTTGAGTGGTATACTTTGAAGACCTAAGTTGGATCATCGTCATTATACACAGAAAAAAAAAATGAACAGTTAAAAATAAGATGTAATAGTAAATATTTATGCACGTGTCTTACCATGCAGGTGCTCGCTTCTTCGCTGCCTTTTTGCCGTGATAACAACATCCATAGTACAGGTCTGAATTTGGACAATACTTGTAGGTTGGGGCAAATTTGATTGCTCCTTCATGCCATCCTTTTAACATATTTCCCCTCATTAGCTCCATCATTAGCTTCATTTTCATTCAATTCATGTTAGAGAATATACTAAAAATTCCAAGATATTTTCTTTTTTCCTCTTCCAAAAATATTACATATATACATATACACGTGTTTATGCACACATACACACCTGTGTATATAGATGCATAGAGATGGAGAGTACGTATAAAAGAAGGTATCAAGGTGAGAATATAAGAAGATGTAACCTTAATCATATAATTAAATTGAGTAATTAAGATTAAATTTAACTAAAATAATCTTAATTATTTATATAGTTATATGATCATGATTCACTCTTCTCGTCTCTCACGTACATACGTAAATATGAGTATTATTTATTTATTTATTTATTTATTTATTTATAAACACCTGATCATATTCTAGTAGGGAATCCCAGTCTTCGTTTTCAACAAGTAAGCGTGTTGTTTCTTCCGGTAGAGAAATTCTGTAATTTAAATCTCCAAGCAATATTACGTGTCTGCACAAGACAGGGCTGTGATTAATTAATTAAATGGTTAAAAAATGCAACATGTATGTATGTCAAAGTAAAAGTAATTAAAAGTAAATTCAATTTGAATATCGAGTAATCAAATGGTTAAAAGTCGGCAGAAAGTAAATTCTATTTGAATACTAAGTAATTAAAAGAGGTCAATGGTTTTGCCACTTTAATTATATTTCTATATCTGAAAACTGTTCCGTTCAAATGTATCTCTTTATGATGTGTTTTATTCTATTTGGAACCTTTTTGAAACTTTTTCATTAGTTAATTAACTCACACTGTCCCACTATAGCAGAACAAATTCGTCACATATTCTCAAAGTTGATTGATTTAAGAGAATAATTTAGTTTCAAACATAAAAACCAACAAAGAATAATATTTAAGTGTTTTGGCGGCCTTCAATGTCTAGTACGACAAACTCAGGCGGAGATCAACAAATCATTCAATTGATTGAATAGTAATTTGAATTTGAGTCTTGCAGATAAAAAAATATAATTAAAAGAAATGACTTTATTAAAAAGAATTAAATTTTTTAATAAAGATTAATCATCAATCAAATGATAAATGATAAATATTTTAAATTCGAACTAATATGGTGAGAAGAAAAATTCAGAGTTGAAGACTTGCAAATATATGGTGATGTTTTCAACTAGCAAGTGGCTAATTCTTTGCATTAACAGCCATAAAAAACAAAAAAACAAAAAAAAATTCAATATTGCACTTTCTTTTTATGATTTGTTGGGAAAGCAACCAAATAGTTATTAAAATAAGCCAAAAAAGCAATTATTGAGGTTGATCGGTTGGATAACAAATTAATGTAATTTCTTACTCGTGATCAAGAATCTTTCTCGGCAAATCAAGCATAGGTCCTCTTCTAGGAAAGCTTGTCCGTGAAAATATTTCAGCAACATTAGAGTTTCTATGCTTCTCGTCTCCCTCTCTCCCACCAGAAGCTAGGTGACCACACACAAAGCAAAAGCTTGTTTCATGTAACACAAATCTCACAGATACAGAACCCTGCAAATTAATTCAACCATAGTGGTAAAATTAAGAAAAGATCAATTTAATCAAGTACAAAATTAATTAAAAAGGACTTATTCCTAGATAACCAATTATAAGCATTCAGTTTTTCAACTCCTAATTTATAACTTATAAACTTCCCGTTAGCTTATCAATTAATTTTAAAATAGATGGATATGATGAATGTTGAATTGAAGTGCTATAATTAATGTAATGAATATGAATATGTCACCTTGTTCCCTAAGCATCCCATGATGCCACATCCGACGCAACAGACACTTGGATGTTGAATGAATGGACGAAGGTCTCTCTTAGCCCATACTGATATCAATATACCAACCATTTGCTTGCTAATGATACATTCGAAATCTTGTGGGCCTTGCAGACCTGGATTATTATTATTATTATTATTTCCTAATTCCTTATTATTGCAATAAATACCCTTTTTATCATCACCTTCTTCATCTAATTTGAAACTGTGAAGTACATGCGTGTTGTTCTTGTTCAGAGCTTCTCTGATTATGGAATTCCACTTGGTGGAAATCTTACTGTTTTGATACCCCAACACATTGGATGCTTTTAGAGGCACAATTTCTTGAAACCTGGATTGCGAACAAACAGTTGAAAATAATAACTACTACGTGCATGATATTAATGATTATTATTATTATCAAGAGAAGGTGAATTCATACCCAAGTACATAGATGTCATAGGAATTGTTGCGTGTCTCCAACAAATCCTCCATATTCAGTCCTTCATCTGGGGCAATCCCACCTACGTTCCATGTGCTGACAAAAATCCTTTAATGATTGAAGAAAAATTATTAATTATGTCAGAAACTTAATAATAATAGAATACAACCCAGAGTATGATGGAACTCAATTAGGGCTTTTTATATTTGACGGTGTTTTTCTTCTTACTTGTTTTTTTGTGTATCCTTCTGATCATTAAGCATAGTTTTAGAGCTCAGAGATGACTGATCATGACTCAATAAGGGTTCTGTGTTGCTTGGAAAATCTGCTATAAAATTGCTGCTTCCCAGTCGCTTGTTGAGTATCTCATTAGCCACTAATGCAGGCCACGTGAACTAAGGAAATTATATATGTAAAAATTCATTCATGTCAATAAAAATTTGGTAAGAAAATTGAATTAAAAATGGAAGAAATTGAAGGAGAGAAAGCAAGTTAGTTATACTTACTTGAGCTAGCTTTCCAGTCATGGTATAATGGTTTATACTACTTTTGGTGATAAAAAAAAATAAAGGGGAATGGATCATATAGATATCATGCTGAGAAAGAGTGCAGATTACTGTGTGCAACTTGAGAAGAAGAAACACTTATTTTAATGTGGCGTACAAGAGTATGCACCCTTTGAACATTATTCGATCGTCTAATATTTCAATATATATAGGAACATCTTAATTACATTGTCCTAGCAATGGTGAAGAGAGAGAGAGAATATATAGAAAACATGGGTCTTCTTGAACATTCGAATTCTTTTGTTTGTTGAAGAGTAGAATTGAAGGAATATATCTTAATGTTTCCCATATTTAAATTGTTGAAAATGGTTGCAAGTGGGGAGTAGTGTGGTCCATGAAAAAAATAGGCAAATAGGAGAAATGATGACAAGCTATTGGCGCAAGCTTGTCAAGCCTTTTGCATGCTAACATTATCAGTATGTTTTGATTGGTGGAAAATGATGGAATATATTTTTTTTTTTGGTTTAAAACAAAGGTGCCAAATTTGACTAGTTTGTATGATATTATTAATTTAAGAATTTAATGTGATATTCACTTATAAGATAAGTTATTTAATCATAAATCATTATTGATATGATTTTAAAGATTGTTATTATAAAAGAATAAATTTATCATATCGTGATTTATGATTTGATGATAATGTAAAATTATTTTACATTATCATTATATAATTTTTCTTCTCTAACTTTACATCTTAATGCACAAAATGGACAGAATATAATTATTATCATTTTCAATTTTTCAAAACAATTTTTTTTTTATCATTTATATGTATTAGATGTATAAATTAAGTAACAAAAAAAGAAATATTTTATTAGATAAATAATAGGGTCTATTATTATCTTTTTAATCCTTAATTTTTTTTAATTTATGTTATTATTCTTTAATCTAAACTTTTATCGGTTAAAGTCCTTAAACTTTTTTATATTATCACTTTTAGTCCATATTGTTAAAGAACAACATTAATTGATGACATAACATAATCTATTAACTTATCAAGTCATTAAAAAGTTTTACAAGATAATCACATTTTTTTAGTAAATTATGTTTTTAATCCTTCATCAACTATTCTGAACAGTGAGAGATTAATAAACACAATTTATCTAACAACAAAACTCATAGTTTTCCCTCATGCTCTTTCATGACATAACAAGTCACTAAGTAGTAAATTGAAGTGAATTAGTTGGTCACTATAATAGAATTGATAATAACGCACAATCTGACTAGACCTTTTGTGCACAAACAAAACTTGCTTTTGATTTTTTCTTAGAAGTTTCGTTAGAAGCAAGACTTTTCCTTCTCAGGTACTTGAATAAGATTAATATGCTAACAATGAATCTCCAAGTTTCTATCAACTAAATGTTGCTTATGAAAACTTCTATTTGAAAATAACAAAGCTCGATATGATAAATTCCGGTTTCTGTATCAATGAAAACTAAATGCTGCTACTGAAAGCTAAAATCTTTTGTACACAAACCTTTTGATTCAAGATCAAAATCGTGCTTTTGTAAAAACAAGATTTTTAAAACTTAAAATTAATATGTGAAGGATACAATTAAGAAGCAATAGAGAATGATACATTACACCACAATTATATATTGGTTCACCCCAACCTGAGTTACGTCCAATACTTACATTTACAGAATTTTCCCACTAAGACCAAGCACCTTTACACGTGATGATATGAACCTTCATTGCACAAGGATTGACTTAGGATCGTCTAGGATTAAATCTTGATGGAAAATTCGGAAATTGATTAAGAAAAAGGATGGGAAATTGGCAAGATTCAAGGGTTTGGGAAGTGGCTAATTTCCTGGGTCTTAATAAGGTGGATCTTGGCATAAAATGGATGAATGAGATGGTAAAAACGTAGGTTAAGTAGTGGCTGAACAGAAATATAAAAATGGTTATAACTCAAGCTACAGGGCTCCAAATGAGGTGATTCCATAACGAGGTGAAATGTCTCATTTTGAATTTCAATTTAGGCTCAAGAATCACTTAATTTGAACGAGTAAAATGAGAGCTATGGTCACGAGATAATTCTGGGCAGAATTGGATTTCTGGAAATTGTGGTTTGAAGGAACAAGGTTGAAGATGAAATGGTGGAAGAAAAGAATCACTCTTTCCGGCGAGGGCAACACACAAAGGATGTGAAAGACCTTTGATATAGCCAGGGTGTTCTTGAATCACTCAAGAACTTAGGAAAATCACTCTCACTAAGATAAAAGAGATAAACTCTAATTTTCTGAATAAAACTCAACTTGTGTTTATTGATAAAATGGTTCAGCTTATATAGAAGCTTTACATCAGATTTTAGTAATGATTCACTAACCTAGAATTAAAAGAACTTAATGGCTAAGTGTAACTGAAATTATGGCAACCAAAAGTCACCCCCAACAGCCATCAAGTCAGCCACCATTTGGTCTCCCAAAAGGATGATGCCTAGGTTGCCAATTAGACCCTTATTACAACTTGAACGAAACCTAACTAAAGCCTTTTTAGTTGATTAACCCAAAACATATTTTTGGTCAGCCAACTTTACAAGGATTGGGCCATTATTTAGACAAACTAAACACTCTAAAATTGAGATAAAGTGGTGTCATTTAGTCCTCCTCCATTTGGATCATGATACAACTCACAACCTTGGACTTTTCTCCTTGAAACTTGGGCATGTACTCAATTAGTATGGACAACACTTGTTGAAGAGCTTCCTTGGTTTTCCTTGCTCTAGCCCTTGTCATAGGTCCTCCAAGTCCTTAAAGTCGATCCTTGCCCTTGCTCTTGGTTATGTCCTCATCACGTGTTATTCCTTCTTTTGAAGCCTCCACAATCTCTCTACACATAGTATTTTAAATCTTTATAGGTTTCACTTAATATTCTTTAAGTCTTTATAGGCTCTTCACCGATATTCCCTAAGTCTCTACATGCTCTTCACCTAATATTTTCTAAGCCTTTGCAGACTCTTCATCCAATATTATCTAGGCCTATACAAGCTTTATCCAAGTATTCTTTCAAAAAACCTCTTCAGGCTTCAATCCAAGTAGCAGCTACTACTATAGAGACTTCATACAAGAATTGTTATTCTCTTTCTATCTCTAGAAGAAATAAACATTTGACTATTCTCCAAAGTTCTTTCCTCCATCCTAAGGGGTTGGAAAGACTACACATTTAAAGACTCCTTCCTTGCAATGAGTTCCTTCAATTTGTCTTTTTTAAGTAAGCCTTGGAGCTAGCCATTTATGGTTGTTGGAGGGATAATTCAAACATTCAAACTTGTATGAGTTCTCCAAACCACATAGCTGAATGTTTGTTGTTTACTTCTCCTCCAAGCTTCTTTAGCACCACTTTGACTGCAACTTTTCTACTCTTTCTCTACTATAGGTACAAGTTAGGTTCCATGTGACCTGAATTTAATTTCATTCTCAATCTATATCTCTGGGTTTAAAATTTTAAAATCCAAACCAATTTTGACTTCCACTAATTATCCATATGATTAAATAATTGAACTTTTTAATTATAAGCATATCTTATTTACATGGTTATCAAACTCTCGAGTTACCTCACTAACTCTTATGAGTTTATGAGTCCACTTACCCTCCACGAGTTGACTCATGTGTAAACTCTCTTTTTAGTAGACTCTGGGTAGACTCTATAAACTCTAAGTAAACTCGGTAAACTCTCGAGTTTACTATCGAGTCAATGAGTCAACATGTTAAAAAAATATACCAAAATATAATTCATTTTAAGTTGTTTTCCGTGTGTTTAGTGTTCAACATACCTACATTTAGTGTGTTATTCCTGAATAAAAAAATTCTCACCTTTAATAACATTAAACCCTTGTTCTCTAATAACATCAAACTCTTGATGAGAATGATCTACCACTACTATAACATCTGCAAGTTATTAGCTAGTAGTGATGCATTACTAGACTTGGTTATTTAAGTATTGTAAAATTTATGATTTACTATTTTGCTTTATTATATTTTTTAAATATTTAATTTGTATGTTATTTATAGATATTTTGTTATTATTTTTATATGAAGTGGACTCTTACGAATTTACGAGTCGAGTTTATGTATTTGATAACCTTGCTTATTTATGTTTCATCTCTTCAAAATTTTGCTCTTCTTCAATCTCATTTTCTTTAATCATTGATATATCTCTCGAAGATTGATTATGGCAAAATCAATTTCAACTAGTTATATTGATCAATCACAAAATCCATCATGCTTCCTATTATTAGTTTGCATAGGAGAGAGAACCCTGAAAAGGTTTTGGTTGCTCATCCTATATGAATCAATAAAACTACCATTCATGGAGAGTCAAGCCATGAAGAGAGTAATTATGCTCAAAAACAAACTTAAGTTCATGATTGTAGTAATCATAGCCCTTAACTTTATAATGCATGAAAAATATTCAATAACAAAGTGGTGCCTTAGTTTACACGAACTTTCTCCACAAACAAAATGCAAAGGATCGATCTATCAAATTATTTAAAGAAATATTTTCAAAGGTGATTTAAAAAAAAAAAAGATTTGCTGCAAAAAAATTCATTTGATTAGACAAGCTGAAAGAAATATTTTTAACTCATTCTCAATCAAACTTTACCACCTTTCATGCTATGAAGCATGTCCATGTTAAATTGCTTAATGAGGGAAAAGTATGGTGACAAATCATTGACACTATATCCTTTTTCAAATTCCTTATATTTATATTATGTGTTCCAACACCAAGTCCCTTAGTACTCATGATAAGTCTGATGATATCATTATAGTTACTACATTTCAGGCATTATCTGCTTTGATGTTTGATGATTCGTCATGATTTTATTTTTATTAAAAAAGATATCTTGACGGATTAAGAAATACAAAATATTTATAAATTATTATTGATCTCGACTCTTAAACGATATAAGATTTTTATCATACCGGAACATATATAACGTATTGTATATTCCTCTAATCACTTTTAACTTAATATAGTCATAAATTCACATCTTGGTATAGCAGAGAACAAATATCCAACGTTATTTTTATTTAAACACATTGTTAATGTTAATAACTTCGAGATCAAAATATATTTAAAATATGAAATTAACTAGTAGCTTTAATTATATGATTCATATCACCCTTTTATCAAAATAAATTTTTTTATATTATATATATAAATATTATAATAGAAAAAATATGTTAGGTTTCTTGCATTAATTAAATATTATAATTTAATTAAGACTAAATTAAATAACTTATTCTATTCGACCTAATTTTATAATATTTGTTGTCAGCTACAGTGAAAGATAAGAAAGGAACCAACGGAAACAAGTAAAGGTTTGCAAGGATTCAGTTAAAAAATATATAGAAATGGAGTAATTATATTGATGAAAATTTTTGTTGATATAGAAGTTCATATATTGATAATACAATTAATGAGTTTGAGTCCACTAAGGTTTATGACATTCAATCCGCTTTCTTAGAAGGTTCTTTAACTTAGCTGCTGATTGCCTGGTTTGCACTATTCATATCTAGATTTGTCACTCAAAACCATAAGTGTCAAAATAAACTAAAAGATGATTGATTTTATCATGAGGAGAGGGAGAGAGATAGAGAGGAATTAATCAAATACGAATAATTGATTAATTAATACGAACAGAAGACGACAAAGGTTTTAATTTTATAGGTTAAACTTTTGTGCGCATCATGTCTTAATTTTTACACTTTTTTTGTTTAAAAAATAAAAGGAAAAAGTTTGTTAGAATTTTTTTTTTTTGCTTAAAAATAATGATAAAGTAATGTACTGGTAGCAACGAAAATGATATCCAGACGTTATTATAGTGGTCGTGAACACTAGTTTGTTTGGTTAGAAACAACATGAGAAAGGAAAATGCTTTTTGGTACGAAAGATTTTGCACGACATCATGTACGAATTATAATCACAGTGATTTCCATCCTTTTTTCTTTTATTTATTATTTCTATCCAATAAAACATGAAGATGTTTCTTTCGTATTTTTTCGTATGAAATCTTCTCGTACTATATATAGAGCACTGCTCAGTATGTTTTAGCTTAACCAATTTACATGCATGTTCCTCCATGAATAATTATATTCGATCTTTAGAGTACACTATTAGTTTAAGAGTTTAATGATTATCCATATTAAAAATCTTGCATAAACTTATCCTATTTCATGAATAATTTTATAGTAGCTTACAAAATATAGATTTTACTTTTTTGTTTTTACATTATATGACAACCAATATTAAAAATGTGCAGTAAATTTTTTTGTAAATAAGTAAAACTTTTAACCGATAAAAAAAACTTTTTTTTAACACTAAAATGTAAGCATATGACACATGTTTCTATAACAGAACATGTGTCACTTTGATTGTCATTTTTTACATTGCTTAAGATTTTAATGGATGTAGAAAGTTGTTTATTACATTGCTTATAATTCCCTGTTAATTCGTTGGTAAATGTATCAAATTGTCATAAGTAGTAAAGTACTCGAAAGTCTGAGTGTCGAATCCACAGGGACTTTGTTTGTACTTAGATTAATGCAAATCTCATTTTACAAGCAAGAGATAAATAATTTAAAATAAAAGATAAAGAAAGATAATAGATAAGATAAATATTTGAAGATAAAATAGAAGATAGAAAAAGAGATAAAAGATTTAAATTAAAAGATGATAAATAAAAAAGATAAGATAAGATAAGAAAAGTAAAAGATAAAAATAAAATAAAATTGGAATTTGATAAGGTTGGAACCTGGCCTACCTTGTTTGCCTAGTAGGATGTATGAGTTTATGATTTTTCTTTATCAAGTTAGGTGATTCTATTCTACCCACATCTGTTCAATTACTTGCCTCTGATTCTTCACGATGACAAGCCTATTTTATTTATCTATCTTCCAAATTCCTTTGCAAAGACTCAACAAATAAAATACATGAAGTATGAATTCTATATGTTTGCATGGGCATAAAAATATCATTCTATTCCTAGCAATGATTTTCTTATGAAATCCTTTCTTTTTGTTCTATTAGAAGTTACCCTCTTCCGAGCGTCTAACCCCTAAAACCAATGCATGCATACCTTCTTTAAATCTTATTTAGAAGTTACCCTCTCCTAAGCGTCTAACCCCTAACAGAATTTAAAGATGAATAATGCAAGATAAAAGCAGAAAAGATAGTAGAATAGAAAACACCTTTGCATTGATAAATAGGGAGTACATCATACATCACTTGACTTTTAGGTCTGTCAAGCCCTAACTAGGAGTTTAACCACTCATGGCCATTAAGGGCTTTACAATGGATGTGGTATAAGAACTGATGGGATAAGAGGGGTGAAAGAAAGGGAGTAAATGAAACCCCTAGGAGAGGGGGGTTTGTGGTCTCTCTTTTCCTTAGCTTGACTCTATTTTTATAATTGTTGGAGTGGACTTGGGCTTAATGCTAAAAATCTTCCTCAGTGATATTTTTTTGGATTTATTTTGCTTTTAATCATATCTTCTTGAGACTTCCTGATATTTTGGATATTTTCTCGATCTTTTTCTCTTTTAATCTCTCCTTTTCATATTTGCAAGTCACGAATAAGAAAAATATCAAATCTTAATATTTAAGCCAAAGATAAAGGCTAAATAAATATTTTTAAAGATATTTTCAATATATTTTTATTATCAAAATAACTCATATTTAGCAGTTATCAAAATTCTCCAAATCAAAACTTTGCTTGTCCTCAAGCAAAAACAAAAATGAGAGCAGACTCTGAATGCTCCAACACTTTCAATAGCTACAATTTTTTCAAATTCTTTCAACTGGTCCCTTTTTGCATTTGCCATAATCTCACAATGGAAGCACAAACAACATCGAGATGAAAATAGTTAGTATCGGAAATTAATCAAGTTGACTTGCCTCACTTTCCTCACAAGGTTAGTGTTTCTCTTTGCGCACAAGTGTCTGGGGTGAGTGTTTGAAATTCTACGACCTGCAATTAAGATATCCAAATTTTTGCACTTCTTCTCAGTTAAAGTTATTCTTACTTACACTTGGCGGATCACTAAGAACTTTTATTGACTTGTAACGAGGCCTGACTAAACAAGAAATCATGGTTTTTCTGGGATTTCAAAAACTTAAGATCATAAAAGAGCATGCATCCTTTGAAAAAATTTCACTTATTTCCTGCCTAGGCTTATTTATTTTTCAGCCTTTATTCCTCTAACAACACTTTTCTTCTTGGCACTTATGACACCTCTCTTTTTCTGCCCTTATTTCAAAGTTTTTTTTTTTAACCTTAGCACTTATGACACCTCTTTTTTTATGCCCTTATTTGCAATCTTTTTTTTTTATAAGAATACTTTGGGCTTACAAGCTTCTGAGGGTGCCTTATTGTGTGCTATTTTTTTTTTTTTTTTGTAAGAATACTTTGGGCTTACAAGCTTCTGAGGGTGCCCTATTGTGTGCTGCTTTTTTTTAGGCAAATTCCCTTAGCAATCCCCCAAATTAAGGACTTATCATAACTTGAAATCCTTATGCTCTCTTAGAACCCTAAAACAAGGTAAAGGATATCAAAATTAGGCTCAGGGGTTTATTCAAACAAATTATTATTGTTTTTGGCTTAACAGGGGTGCAAGGTATAAATTCATCACAGGTTGGCTTTTTGGCTGAGTGGCTAAAATAAAAAGAAACATGGCCTTGATCATATCCACCTTATGTAAATAATCTAACAGTCTAAGGATGATGTAAAATTAGGAATTTAAAAACAAACGTTCTCTCATAATTAAGTTCACACAACTCACTGGGACAATATAAAGTTATCGGCTTATCGGACCATGATCTCTTTACATCAAGCTAACCTTTTCTCTCTTTATGATTCATGTTCCACTGTTTGATTGACTCTTGCTTCCAGGAAACTAGTACTTTCACAATTGTCATGCAGCATTTCAAGTGTTGAATCCTTCAGAAAAAGCCTAAATAGTAACTTCACAAATATCATGCAATTTTTATTCAATGACTAAATTTAAACTACTGGAATTAAATTGCTGAAATCAAAATGAACAAAATCAAAATAAAGAAAAGAAATAACACAATTATCCTAAAAAAACAAAATGCGATTAACTAAAAGAGAGATAAAGTAAGAAATCCTGGGTTGCCTCCCAGTAAGCACTTCTTTAACGCCATTAACTTGACGAGTCAAATGCCTTCAAGGTGGCATGAAGGTCACAAAGAATACATCTTCATTGCATTTTCGCCTTTTAGCTAGAGACGCCATGAAACTTATGTATTTTGGAAGCACCTTCCACATTATTGCAAGTGAAGTGGTAGCGATCAAGGAAAGAATGACGCTTAAGGCTTTCTCATGTTTTCCATGCCTTTCTTCCATGCCAATCAGTTGATGAGGAGGGGTATTGACTTGGAGAATACTTTCTTGTTGAATTTCTACTTGTGAGTGCTTCTCCCATTGTTGTGCTTTCTCCTCACTTTCTCTTCATATTTTTCTTTTGAATCATGCTCTTCTACGATGCTTTCCTCATGAGCTTCAACCTCTACAAAGTTTTCTTCTCTTTTGGCCACAAATTTAGTCACTTCTTCTGCTAGCTTACCAACTTGAATTTCTAGACTTTTAAATGCTTGTTGAGTAGATTCAGTGACTTCCTTGTATTGCATCAACAAATTATCCAGATTAGAAGTTCTTTCTTCTTCATATTGGTTGTAGGATTATAACTCTTGCTCCCACTGATAATTTTCCATGGAGTAGCTCTTGCTAACCTAAATTTCCTGGTTTTGTATCGAGTTTTGATTGGCTGTAGAGGTAGCATGGTATGCCGTTAATTCCACGAACACACTTTCAAGAGTAGGAGCTTTTTCTTCTTCATATTGATTATAAAGGTGTATCTCCTATCCCCACCAAGAATTTTTCATAGAGTAGAGATAACAGTTGTCATTGAAATGCTCTCCTCCACAAAAAACACAATTTACCGGTGGTGGGTGATTGACCCTTGATCACGTGCTGTCAAGATACTCAGTCCACCTCTTATAAATATCTTCCATCTTTGAAATGTCTCCCATGGATCAAGTTATTATGAGGTTCCACCCTACAAGCATAGACTCACAAGAATTTTTTTTAAAAGTAAAATAAAATAAAAAAGTGAAAACTAATTGCTTTAAAATTGGAATATGTAAATAATCAAGTACGAAAAACAAAGTCCCTGGCAACGGTGCCAAAAACTTGTTAACTCGTTGGCAAGTGTACCAAATTGTCACAAGTAGTAAAGTACTCAAAAGTCCGAGTGTCAAATCCATAGGGACTTTGTTTGTACTTAGATTAATGCAAATCTCATTTTACAAGCAAGAGATAAGCAATTTAAAATAAAAGATAAAGAAAGATAATAGATAAGATAAATATTTGAAGATAAAATAGAAGATAGAAAAAGAGATAAAAGATTTAAATTAAAAGATGATAAATAAAAAATAGAAGATAAAAAAAGATAAGATAAGAAAAGTAAAAGATAAAAATAGAAGATAAAAATAAAATAAAATCGGAATTTGATAAGGTTGGGACCTGGCCTGCCTTGTTTGCCTAGGATGTATGAGTTTATGATTTTTCTTTATCAAGTTAGGTGATTCTATTCTACCCACATCTGTTCAATTACTTGCCTCTGATTCTTCACGATGACAAGCCTATTTTATTTATCTATCTTCCAAATTCCTTTGCAAAGACTCAACAAATAAAATGCATGAAGTATGAATTCTAGATGTTTGCATGGGCATAAAAATATCATTCTATTCCTAGCAATGATTTTCTTATGAAATCCTTTCTTTTTGTTCTATTAGAAGTTACCCTCTTTCGAGCATCTAACCCCTAAAACCAATGCATTCATACCTTCTTTAAATCTTATTTAGAAGTTACTCTCTCCTGAGCGTCTAACCCCTAACAGAATATAAAGATGAATAATGCAAGATAAAAGCAGAAAAGATAGTAGAATAGAAAACACCTTTGCATTGATAAATAGGGAGTACATCATACATCACTTGACTTTTAGGTCTGTCAGGCCCTAACTAGGGGTTTAACCACTCATGGCCATTAAGGGCTTTACAATGGAAGTGGTATAAGAATAAGAGGGGTGAAAGAAAGGGAGTAAATGAAACCCCTAGGAGAGGGGGGTTTGTGGTCTCTCTCCTCCTTAGCTTGACTCTCCTTTTATAATTGTTGGAGTGGACTTGGGCCTAATGCTAAAAATATTCCTCAGTGATATTTTTTGGATTTATTTTTCTTTTAATCATATCTTTTTGAGACTTCCTGATATTTTGGATATTTTCTCGATCTTTTTCTCTTTTAATCTCTCCTTTTCATATCTGCAAGTCATGAATAAGAAAAATATCAAATCATAATATTTAAGCCAAAGATAACGGCTAAATAAATATTTTTAAAGATATTTTCAATATATTTTTATTATCAAAATAACTCATATTTTGCAGTTATCATTCTCCACTTGTATGCTATGCCAATTTTCATTTTCCAAACCCATATTCTTTCTTCTTTCAATCTCTACAAAAACTTTGTGTTCTTCATCATTGTTCAACATCCTTGTTGCACTGTTGGGAATGATCACCTTTCCACCAATGACTTGCACTTCTTCCACCACAAACCCTTTATCTTTGTTTTGTTTTCCCCCTCCTCTTACTCCTTTGCTTGTTAGACTAGATTCTCTTGCAGCAACCTCATCAATATCTTGCATTTTTCTCTAACCTGGGGCATTTTTTGAATTTGGGTTCAAAGAAAGCTTCGATTTTGGAAGGGGAATTTTTAAATAGAGGTGTTGAAACCTTTTCCTAACAATCTCAATTTCGAAGAGCTTTCCATGTTCCCATTTTTTTCCTCTTTTTCTATTGATAATCATTAGCCTTCATTTTTCTTTTTTGTTTGGGAAATGTTGAGTCATGAGACAAATCAAACCACTTGTTTGTGTTTTGATTATGCAAATAAATAGTAAGTTTTAAGTTTGCATCTTATAAGCGGATAGATGAATGAGTTAATAAGGTTCTTTCTCATTGAACAGTAGGAACCTAATTCACTCAGTCTGAATTACCAGTAAGACAAAGTAAACGCTCTATTTGTTTAGTGACAATTACATGGAATAAAACAATAATTCTTTATAGGATATGTCGAAGAGCGAGAATATCCTTCAACAAATGAAAAAAAAACCTAATTGTTAACGGTTTGGCAAGTGTACCAATTTGTCTCAAGTAGTAAAGTACTCCGAAGTCCGAGTGTCGATTTCCACAGGGGCATTGTTTTGCACTTGTGTTGGGTAATTTCCAATTTATAAGAGGAAAAAATAAGATGAGGTATAAACGATAAATTTAAAAGAACAGGGTATAAAATAATAACTATTAACAAAAAAACAAAAGAAATAGTAGGGAATTCAACGAGATGGGAATGTTAGAATCTATCATGTCTTATTTACCTAAGATGTATTATTTGTAATTTTTTTCTTTATCAATCAGTTGTATTTATCCTACCCACATCTATTAGAATACTTGCCCCTGATGTCTCACGATGACAGACCTATTTTACCTATCTATCTCCCAAATGTCTTTGCAAAGAGTCAATAGATAAAATGCATGAAGTTCTAATTCTAGATGCTTGCTTTGATGCATGGGCATAATGCTATCACTTTATGTCTAGCAATGATTTCATTAAGATACCTCTTCCTTTTAGTTCTATTAGAAATTATCCTCTGTCGAGCGGCTAATTCCTAAAACAGATGCATGCAATATCTTCCTTGTACTTCTATTAAGGATTATCCTCTGTCAAGCACCTAACCCCCAAAGATGATGCAAGGATGGATGATGCATGAAATTAAAAGTAAGAAAGGATAATAGAAAAGAAATTAAAACACCTATTTGCATTGATAAATATGAACTGTACAATACATCTTGTGACTTTTTAGGCCTGCCAAACCCTAACTAAGGATTTAGCCTCTCATAGCCATAAGGGGCCTTACACTAGAAAAGGGGTATAGGATCTGATGGAGGAGAAGGAATGGAAAAAGGGAATAGAAAGTGATGAAAGAGAAAAAAAAATTCCTTAAGGGAGAGTTCTCAGACTTTATGTGTGTATTAGAGTAATCTGAGACTCGGTGTGCCTTTTCTTTTTAGCTTGACTCCCTTTTTATAGCTGCTGGAGTGGACTTGGGCTTGACTCCCTTTTTATAGTTGTTGGAGTGGACTTGGGCCTGATGCCAAGAATCTTCCTTATTTATATTTTTGATATTTTATGGATCTTTTTTGCTTTTAATCCCTCATTTTCATATCTGCAAGCCATAAATAAGGAAAATATCAATTCCTAACATTTAAGCAAAAAATAATTGCTAAATAAATATTTTTAAAGATATTTTCAATATATTTTTATTATAAAAAATAACTCATATTTAGCAGTTATCACTAATCTTTCAAAAGAAGTGCACTGTTGTGTCAGCGCCTGTTGTGGACTAATTAGTGACATTCTGTGTTAAAGTTTAGAACAAGGAAGATAAGCAGATCTCTTTATCAAAGTAAAGAAGCTAAGTTGGTGAAAGCATTTAATATTGATCAAAATCAATGTAGCAGATGAAGGAAAAAGCTGAAGATGGAGGATGAAGAGAACCCTTGTGAGACAACGACTAATTCCTTGTCTCTCGCTATAAATACAAGGGAACTTGAAGATTTGAAGATAAGAGAAACTGAGCGCCAATCTATCTAAGCAATCATTCAAGTTCATTGTCTAGAATTTTCTAAGTTATAAAAAGCTCTCAAAACCTTTTGTTTATCTTGAGAGAAAAGACATGTGTTGTATCTTGTGTTGCGTTTGTAAGACTATACAATCATTGTACCTTGAACTCAAACAAATCTTTAATTTATGTTTAGAGCCAGTAGTGGCATGGTAAGAAAGAATACTAGGTTGGTTCTTGAAGAGGCAAGAGAAAACTACTTGAGGTTAAGCTTGAAGAGGCTTGAAAAATACTACTTGTAACATTGTATGTTATAGTGGAACTTGGTTGTTTTGCCAAGAATTGGGTGTAGCCTCAGTGGTAGAGATGAACCAGTATAAATTTCTTATGTTTATCCCTTGACCTTTGATCTTTCTAATGCGTTTGGGTTGTGCTTACTTTGTTTTAAAGTTGTTTGATATATCGCATTTTATAAGACCATAGTAAAACCTCCGTTGTTACCACTAAGACGAAAGACTTCGTGAAAGGTTTGCAAAAAGTTTTTAAAACACAATTCAAACCTCCTTTTCTTGTGTTTTTCTGAATTTACAAGAAAAAAAATTGGTTTGAATTAGTTCAAAATTTGTTTGCCTAAAACAAAACTAATCGACTTATTTGATTCTTGAACGAGTTGGGAGGACACTAGAGAGACTTATGTCGCCAAACCGGAGTTGGGAGGAAGCTTTTGGATTTTCGGTTTCATTCTCTAGATATGTTATTGGTTGTAAATTTGATAGTAAAACCCTAAAGCCTCAATTAATTATAAATTTGAATGTTGAGCGCTTTGTTATTGGTTAATTAGAGTTTGATTAAGGAATGATCAGGTCCTCTCTCTTTCCCCTCATCTTTCTCTATTTGGAATTGGATTTGGAAATTAAAAACTAGAATCTAAGATTTGGAAATTTGAAACCGGTTCTGAGAAGTTTTACATTAGTTCCAAAAGGAACGAACGTGTCAAAGAAAATTTTTTACACTAGTTCTAAAAGAACAAACGTAAAAACATCTCACTTTCTACATTGGTGGCATCCACATCTATTCTACAACTAATGTAGAATGCCAAAAAGAACCAATATGAAAGTCTTTTTTTGTTTTGTTTCCCATAGGTCTTCTCCTTCAAAGGCAATCTTGTTCAAGGTATGGTCAAACAATAAATGTGGGCACCTTTCCCAGCAGAGGTTTAAACCTTGGTTCACCACGTTGTGGGAAATTACCCCCTTTTGCTTGACCCAAACCTTGTTGGTATATGAAGCCCCTTTATGTAATAGTGTAAAAGTCAATAAACTTATCATAGATGATATAGTTAGTGATTGGTGGCAAATTTATACTATCAATGTATAATTTATTTTTGGTTAAATTAGTTTATTGGTCATCTAATTTATTTTTTAGGTTCAGTTTGATCTTTTAATTTTTAAAATGGACTCAATTTAGTCATGCCGTCTAAATTGGGCTAACGCTTTTAAGAAATTGTACTTTATGACGGCTTAAAATCAGTAAGTGATGATTTTAAACCTCCACAAAATGCACACTTAGATGACATGACCAAATTTAGACGATAGAACCTCTTAAGTTAATTTAGATGGTAGAACCAAATTAAATCAATTTTAAAAATTAGAGAATCAAATTGAATCTAAAAAAAATTAGAGAATCGAATAGAACTAATTTTAAAAAGTAAAAGGACCAAATTGAACTCGAAAAAAATTAAAAGACCAAATCAAATCTAAAAAATAAATTAAAAGACAAAAAACTAATTTACCATTTATTTTTCTTAATTTAATAAAAGTTCAATGTCTTCACATTATCAATATAAATTTTTTTATATTATTAATTAATCACAAATTAATGTTATACGAATTTTAATATGCATAACAAATGTTGCAACTAACTAATGGAACGATTAACATGCATGTTCTAATGTTCCTCCATGAATAATTACTTAGTGGACAAACACAGCGAAATTCCCAGCAAAGAAGGAAATAAACTAGTTAATTAATTAACCAACTACAAATAGCAGCCAAGCAAGGAGGAGATCAGTGAAAATCAAATGGAACCAATTTCATGAGTATGGTCGCAAATTTCCCTGTTTGGGGCGCTTTTATAAACTATTTCCCCAGATGGGGTCATTTTGAAAGTATTTCCGCGAGGGGGCTGTTTTCCACGTAATTTGCATGCATGCAACATGCAAACCGCCAGTGGAACTGGCGAGTTTGTTGTTTGCGAAGGAATCACAAGTTGCAATGGCGATATCGCCATGCATAGGAAACCGCTGGTCAAATTGGCGAGTTCCAAGTTGCAGAAGTTGCAGTCGTAGGCTCAGGTGGCAGGCTTGCTTTTTCAGATGGCAGGCCAAAGGCAAGTTGCAACTGCCATTGGCGAGTTAAGGGCAAGTTGCAACTGCCATTGGCGAGTTAGGGCACTAAAGGGAATAACCATTTCGGATGGCGATTTAGGGCCTTTATATACGCGAAAATTGCTTGAGTGTTACTGTGTGTTCAAAACTAGATTTCACTTTTCAAAACTGTGAGTGTTCTTGAGATTTAAATTTGTCCGCATAAGGTTTGAAATTTGCTTCTTGAGGCTTAAATTTCTGAATCAGGTTCGTAATTTCCCGTCAAATAATTTGTATTATATAATATTTTTTAAGTAATTTTTTAGAGCAGTTTGAATGTATAGTTTTTATTAATTTTTTAATTAAATTAGTTTTATATTTTATATGCTTGTTTGTGTATATAAAATAGAAGAAATTTGTCATCATATTTATTTGAAGAAAATATTTTGAGTCCGGAAAATTTTTTGTAAATATGAAATTTTTAGTATATTTTTAATTAGATTAGGTTGGTGTTGATAGTTTGTTAGTGTGTTAAAAATTGATCAAGCGTGTATTGTCAAAAGTGTCTAAAAGTAAAAAAATTTGTAACATCATAATTATTTCAAGTAAGTATTTTGAGTGTGGAAATTTATTTTAATATAAATTTATAGTAATTTTTTAATTAGATAAGGTTGATGTTCATGATTTGTTGGTGTGTGTTAAAAATTTATGAGCATTCAACTTGAACGGTATTTAAACTTAAATTTTTTTCCCATTATATTCATTTGAAGTACGTATGTTGAAGTTATTATTGCTAAAATGAATTATTTATAAATAATACTAACTTTGTTTATGGTTTATTTAGGCTTTAAAATTACTACCTTGGAATCGTTTATTTTTTTAAGTGTTTACCATAAAAAATATTTAAAGTTAATAATTTTTTTATAGAATAAAATTTTAATGTCAAATTGTGTTAAAGAGACTTTTTGTGATTACATTTTACTATTTTGAATTTATTATGATTAGTTAATTAAAATATTGTTTTTGTAGGTATATCATGAATTCGGTTATAACAGTGTTGTATTTCAATGGAAGGGTATATAAAGGAAATGATGGTGTAATATTTGAAGACAGTAAAAAAGCAATTCATATTAAACGTGGAATTAGTTTCAATGCGTTGAAGAAAAAAATTGGAGATAAGGTAAAGTTAGAAAATAATGAAATTATTTGCGCTATCAGTTATAGATTTTTAGTATCTTGAAAATATGTTGCGTTGCAAATTTGTGATGACGAAGATGTTGAAACCATGGTCGAAAGTTTTCAACAACAAGATCAAATGTCAGTTCTGAAATTGTACATAGAAAATGATGTGGCTGGTGGTTCTATGTTTAATTCTGCAAATTCTCTTACATCATGTGTGATGTGTCATCATTTTCTCCTATTTCTTAACCCTTTTTGTCACCATTTTAATTACTGATTAGCCTTAATTATCAAATTAATTATGCAGTTTTATCATTTGGGCCTATTGGACTAATTTTGTGTTTTTAATTTAATTTCTGGAGAATTATAAGCAATTGGGCTTGAATCCAGAATTGGGCTTGGACTTGAAGAGAGCAGACAATTTTATCAAATCTTATCTAATCTAGATTTTATCTAATCTAGATATTATTTCATCTAGATCTTATCTTATCTTATTTAGATTTTATTTCATCTAGATCTTATTTGATCAAATCTTATCTTATCTTGTCTTGTCTAGATTTTATTTTATTTATGGGCTTGGACTTAAAACAGATTTGTAAGCTTTGGGGCTGAAGATATATAACAGCACCAAGGTTCTAGTTTAAGCTCTCTCTCTTCTTCTCTCTCCTATTTTCGTTTTTAGTTTTAGGCTTTTCTTAGACACTTTTTTGTTTTGCAATTCCAGTTTTGACTTTTCATTTTAGCAATAAAATTTCGTTCTTCAATCTATAATTTCGTTCTCTATTGATTAATGGAAGACTAAGTTTCTAGCGTTGCTTTCTCTTGAGGATCAAGCACAGTTCTCTTTGAGGTTCTATTATTACTGTTAAATTTTGTTCAATTTTTCCTCTTCACTAATTACTCTGAAGTTGTTGCTATTAATTCATGCATGCTTAGTGCTTGATTAATTGTCTTTGTGCTTAATTACATTCATGCTTAATGATCATTTATGATTAATTGGTGTATGTGTTGCTTAATCACATAATGAATGCCTTATGTTAAATTTCGCTTAGTAATTTAATTTAGGGTTGGATTAAGTGGTTGAACTGATAAAGGATAAACTCTTGTAACCTAGGATAAGAGACTTGCTTGTGAATCAAGGGGAAGCAACATGTTTTAATTCTGATATTTTATAATTCACATTTATTCGCTGTTTAATTTACAAAAGCAAACAACCCCCCCCAATTCGTTACTATTTTATTACTATCTGTTATGAGCATTTGGTTTATCATTGCTCGTTGGGAAACGACCTAGGATCACTTCCTAGTTACTGCATTTTAATGTTTATTTGATTCGGGTACGGCCTCGATCAATGTGGAAATAATTTATCTAATAATGAGGCGCAACCGCCAAGAAATGTGACCAATTTACATGGTGATGAAGAAGATGATGATGATGATTATCTTGTGTCTAACTCATATGTGGAAGAGTCTTTAGACGAAGATGATAGTATTGACGGTATATCTGATACAGACGATGAAGTCACCGACATGATTCAACCAGTAAGAATTGTTCACCCAGCAGAAGGTATAATTTCCTCTTAAAAAATACTTCAATATATTTATTATTTGACGACAATTGTATTTAATGCTAAATAAGTATGATTTGATTTTTTTTGGACTATTAGGTGTACAAGGAATTCAAAATCCATTTTGGAATGATGCTTTGCATTATAATTATATCAACTGGAGTCATCTTGATGAGGAGGACATTTGTGGTTTGGAGATGCCATCTAGTTTTAATGTTGGCCAAGAATTATATGTTGGCATGGATTTTGATAGTAAAGATGCGGTCAAGAATGCAGTCAAACAATATGTTATGAAGGTGCATCAAAGTTTCAAAGTGGTTGAAAGAAAATGGAACAAGTATGTCATTTGTTGCTTGAATAAAAATGTAGATTGTCCTTGCCCTTTCTATATGAGGGCAATTTTATCTAAAAAAACTGATTCATGGAAAGTCACTCAATGGGGTGGACCACACACATGTCTCAATATGACCATGACCCAAGATCACGAGAAGCTTGATTCAGATTTAATTGCCACATGTGTAGTAGGTACGTATTTTATGTTCATATTATGTTATTCTTTAGCGTTAATTGTCATTTAAATTTTGTTATTCTATTGACAGGCATGATCAGAGAAGATCCATCAATAAAAGTTTCATTGATTCAAGAGAGGATTAACAGTGAATTTGCGTACAAGGTGTCGTACAAAAAAGCTTGGTTGGCGAAACAAAAAGCCATTGCAATAGAATATGGCGATTGGGAAGAGTCATATGCGAAACTGTCGTCGTGGCTAACACACATGCAAAATCATTCTCCTGGATCATATTTTCAAATACTACATGACGATTTTATTATTGGGAATACGGTTAGTCGCGAACACTGTCAATTTCATAGAGTGTTTTGGACTTTTGGTCAATGTAAAGAGGCTTTCAAGTATTGTAAGTCAATCATACAAGTTGACGGCACATATTTGCACGGAAAATACCGTGGGACGCTCTTAATGGTCACATCACAAGATGGAAATGGTGGTGTCCTTCCTTTAGCATTCGTCGTGGTCGAAGGTGAGACGTTGATAGCGTGGTCATGGTTTTTGGCACACTTGCGTGAACACGTCACAGATAAAAATGGTATTTGTCTCATATCTGATCGTCACGCGAGTATAAAGTCTGTTGTGGCTAATGAAGCACTTGGTTGGCAACCTCCCCATGGTTATCATGTTTACTGCGTCCGACACATAGCAAGCAATTTCAATCGCAAATTCAATAATGCCAAACAAAAAGAAATGTTGAAGAAATTGGGTAAGATTTCGTATTTGATGGTCACGTTTATTTAAGTTTCATATATACTTAAAATTGTTATTCATAACTAATTTTATGCAGCCTACACTCCTTGCAAGTGTATTTTTGATCAAAATTTAGAAAAATTTCGTCAACTGAGTCCAGCCATAGCAACATGGATTGATCGCATTTCAAAGGAAAAATGGACGATGGCTTATGATAGAGAAGGACATCGATATGGCCACATGACAACCAACCTTTCAGAATGTATCAATAAGGTTTTAAAGGATTATCGCAACATTCCCATAACAGCATTGGTCAAACCAACGTACAGTAGGTGTCGAAAGTACTTTGTTGAGTGTGGCCGCCAAGCCCAAAGACAGTTAAATGAAGGACAAGTATATTGTTCAAAGCTTGTTAAAGAACTTAGAAAAAATCAAGAACAAGCTTGTTCGCACATCGTTCGCGTGTATGATATCCACTCCACAAGGTTTGAAGTAGAGGAGACCTTCAACCCTATAACGCAACGTGGCGGACAACAGTGGGCAATTAACTTGAATGGTCATCATTGTCAATGCGGAAGGTATTATGCGCTTCACTATCCATGTTCACACATTATTGCAGCTTGTGGTTATGTGAGCATGAACTACTACCAATATATAGATGTTTTTTACACAAATGAGCACATCTTAAAAGCTTACTCCGCACAATGGTGGCCTCTTGGGAATGAAGCAACTATTCCTCCTTCTGATGACGCATGGACACTTATCCCTGACCCAACTACAATTCGTGCGAAAGGCCGTGCAAAATCAACAAGGATAAGGAACGAGATGGAGTGGCTCGAACCATCTGAGCACCGACAAAATTGTAGTAGATGTGGAGCAGAAGGGCACAATAGGCGTCGATGTCCAATGCAATCTGACCGTGGGAGTAATTCATTTAATTGATTTATGTATGTTAGGTGAGTGACTTGTATTGGTTTAGGTTCTGTTCAATGTATTTACTTTGTGGTGTTCAATGAAATCGTAAGTTAGTTATTTTTGAAGGTGTACTTTTGTCAGCAAATTTATACATTACTTATTTTGGATATTGATACTAAAGGAGAAAGCGTGTGTTAGAAACACTACATATTTTCGAAATTGATACTTGTATTGGTTTAAGTTGTCTTGAATGTATTGACTTTGTGGTCTTCAATGAAACCGTAAACCCTAAACCGTAAAACATAAACCCTAAACCCTACACCTCAAACATTAAACACTAAGCCCTAAACCCTAAACCCTAAACCCGAAAGCATAAACCATAAACAATAAACCCTAAACCATAAACCACAAACCCTAAACCCTAAACCCTAAACCCTAAACCTCAAACATAAAACACTAAACCCTAAACCTCAAACATAAAACACTAAACCCTACACCCTACGCCCTAAACCCTACTCCCTAAACCATAATCCCCCAACCCTAAACCATAAACCCTACACATCAAACATAAAACCCTAAACCCTAAACCATAAACCCTAAACCGTCAACCTCAAACCCTAAAAGCCTAAACTATAACCATAAACATCAAACCCTAAAACCAAAACACTAAGCCCTAAGCCCTAAACCCTTCAAATCTATGCAGCTTCTAATGATGAACCTTATAATTTGAGCAAATAGGTTGGTGGAAAAAGTCTAGACTGATGCATGTAATGAAATAAAATTACATTTAGAAGTTGAAATTGGTGTTCATCGTTTGTTAGTACTGTTACTTATTTTCATTTGTCTACTTTAGTTTTTTTTATAACTTTATTTATTATTCTAGTTTGATGCGCGACATAAACTGTATCCATAAGTAAGGCTTAATAAATAAGATACCATAAATTAAGTGTGAAATTCAAATTACAAAGATACAACAACAATTTTAAACAGAGACATCAAAATCATTCATTATGGTGTCTGTGATGGCGTGAGGATGTGCCACATGGTCGATCCCACCTTCGGGCTTGACGATCAGGATTTCTTCTTGCGCGCTGTCTCTGCCCTTCTTGCTCAGCCTCAGCACAAAACTCGTGACGCAAATCAACACCTAATAAGTCACCCATATCAGGTATTGCTCCGGGTACATTCCATTGCGGAGCTAATGGGGCGCTAGGTGTTGCCATTGGGGCATCATGTTGCTGCGAAGGGGTCATAGTCGGCCATGAAAAATGAGGATGTGTTTCCACAACACCACCAAACGAATGTTCGCTTGTAGACATATCAGTGTCATGACCTTCGAAAGGATACTAATACATCTGCGAAGGATACTGAGAAAATGTTGGTGGCGTGTAATACATTCCATGGCCACACTGCTCCATTTGTTGGGAAAAATCTTCCGCTTCAACAACCTCCTTTCGTCTGTCAAAACCCCAAGTTTCAACACTTGACTAAAGCATGTGAAACTGTTGTGAGGGAAATCGATGCTCTGATGCTGGACAATGTGCCACATGCTCAGTGATCCTCTCTTGCTTTTCAGATAAAATCGTTATCTTCTCCACATAAGGCACGAGATCATCAACTGTCCATGTGTTCCTCCCTTGTGGTGACACCATATACTGTAATGTCTCCGGAACTTCACCCTGCAATTATTAGGGTCAGGAAATTAATGCCGATGCTTTACAAAATAAATTGAAGTTAAATATTCAAAAAGAAATAAATGCCAATGTAGCTATGTTTGCATTGTTTGGGTCGATAAACATCTTTGTTTTTTGCCTATACCGGACCATGTAATCGGAGTTAAAACTCAATAGGCCCTCCTGCCGAGGATAAACCTCAACCCTAAACTCAGCTCTATTGTTCCATTGACTGATCATTGGGGCCAACAGCTGGAACCAATTTTTATCTTATTTGCCTTTCAGCGTTAGCCCATGGATATTCAGTGGTTGCGAAGGACACTCGGGAATAGGTTGTTGCATTCCAAATTGTCGCAACACTCTATCGGGTTGGTGCCACTCAACAACATGGAAACAAATGAGTGGCACCACTGCGCACCATGCTACACTACCAAACAAACAAATTGGAGGCAACGTCGACATAACAGTTGTTGTGTAAGGCTCCCACAGAAACTGCATACAATAACACAGTTGTTAATTTTGACTTAAACATGACATTTTATTTATTATTTAACGAATACATAACGATGTTCTTACCTCATGTTGTTTCATGATATCCAATTTGTGACGAAAAACTATCAGATCATCATTGCCAATATGTTGGTTTCCACGTCGCAGCCACCTACAAAAAAATATGAAATAATTAGTGGCTACGCGTTACATTATTAATTATTTTCAAATGAAATCATATTTTTAAAACAACTAACCTGTGTCCGAGTGGTTTATTTTCTATTACAGGAGGAGTCCTCTTTGGAGCCAAAGTCGTGCAGCGTTCCCATGCCCACATTTGGATTAAGATGCACACACTTCCGATTGATTTAATTTTGTAATCGGTGGCGCTGCAAATCTCTCTATATAAATAAGCAAGCACGGCAGGTCCTTATGCATACGTGTTGCACTATTCAAAGTCACGTAAAAATTGGAGGTACCTTAGGGAAACTTTACTTCTGCTTTTGTCAACAAATAGAACACCTCCTATGAATCTGAGGATCCATGCACGGATAAACCTTTGTAGTTGTTCTATGTTACCGTCATGAATATTTATTTGTGAAAAATGGTGAGCCAGCCAACTTAATTTGACCACACTACCTTGAAGTTCACCTTCCTGTGGTCTGACTCCCAACAATTCTTCACACAATTCAGCTCAATCAAGATTAGTTTGACCAATTAATGATGCCCCATAAACACGCAGACCTAATAATACAGAGACGTCTTGAAGAGTAATCGTACACTCTCCGCGTGAAGAGTAATCGTACACTCTCCGCATCTCATGTGAAATGTATGTGTTTCGGGCCTCCATCTTTCAATCAAGGCAGTAATTAATGACGAATTTATTTTTAGGTAGTCCATCTTCATTATCCAATAAAAACCAGATTGTCGAAGCAGAGGAATAATTTCCTCTGGTATTTCTTCTTGACCTTGATAAATCGGGACAACTCGTCTGATGTGCAATTTTCTGTCTGATTCCCCATTCCAAACATGTTCTGAAACATGTTTAGGTTGCATCCATAAAACGTCTCCATCTATTGGACCAGACTTAATTTGTATACTTGATGAACATGACGACGAAGATGTCATTGATACTGTAAAATAAAATATAATTCAAAAAATTGACAACAAAAATTTAACATAAAAAAATTAATTTCACTTACAACAAATTAATTAAAATATGAATAAATAACAAAATACATAAATTTGAACAACAAAATATATGATACAAATAATAAAATTTAAATATACTATCCTAATAAATTAAAATACATAAAAACATAAAATACTAACTAAAATACTATACAAATAACAAAATTAAAAATTAAAATACCTACATAAATTTAAATAAATTACCAATTTTTTTATTGATAAAATTTAAATTAAATAACATATATTACACAAATAAATTAAAATAAATCCAAAAAATACTATGAAAACAAAAATTTAAACAATATATATATATATAATTAACAAGTCTGACGGTTCTCCCATGCATGGCGAAATCGCCAATGGAGATGACGGGTTCTTCACTGTCAGTGAACTCACCAGTTTGACTGACGGTTTACTTGGAACATGCATGTAATTTACGTGTAAAACAGCCCCTGGCGAAAAAAGTTTAAAAATGACCCATATGAAAAAATAGTTTTTCAAAGTGTCCCAAAGGGGACAATTTGCCGAGTATGGTCTTATCGAGTAAGACAATAATCCGTAGACCCTATTTCCCATGTCCAATCACAACCATACACCTCTCAGTCACATACTTTATTATAAACTAATCCTCTAATTATCTTTGCACTTTTTTCTGTGTTAAAGCACCACTGGAATGAAGTTCTATTTGCACCAACCACTTTATTATAAACTAATCCTCTAATTATCTTTGCACTTTTTTCTGTGTTAAAGCACCACTGGAATGAAGTTCTATTTGCACCGACCACTACTATAAACAATAATATCTTATTGAGGAGTAATAATAACATAATTTCTAACACTTTTTTTAATCATACTTTATTAATATTAGTAAAATTATTTAATAATATGTGAAATCCATAATTTTTATAATTTTCAATAAATTTAAATTAATAAAAGAAAATGTATTCAAAAGAATATATATGATTGTATGATACTAGTATTTCTGATGATGATGTATTTCATGTTTCTTTTATTTTAAGATTGACTTTACTTTAAGGGGGGTTATAATTTTATTTTTTAGTTAATATATTTGTATTATAATGGTAAGAAATAACAATTCATTTTGATTCTTTTTTTTTAATATTATACTTAAACCATTTCGTATTTACAAGATGTGCTCTTCATTGTCCAAATATACCTCCAATTGACTGGGAGTCTTGGATAGGATAATAATGTGCCCATGAATAGCCCATTAGGCGTTTCGGTATTTTGTGCGAAAATCATTTTACGTAGTCACTCTCGTGCATGGGAATCATTGATTTTTTTGTTTGTTTGTTATAATTAGGAGTATATTTATCCTTTTAAAATTTTTTTCTTTCTACTTTTTTATCCTGTTTTTTTAATTATAAAATATCACTATTATTTATTTATTTTTTATTTTTGAAATTTATATAAAATTGAAAATATTTTTTATTTTTATTATTTCCCGCACAAACATTTAAAAACAAGAAATAAAGTGAAAGTAAGATGATTTTTATACTTAAAGTAATAACAAAAAATAAAAAAATATATTTCCTAAAACTAAATAGTTTCGGAATTTCTTTAATTTTTTTTTTTTTTGTACATGAGGAAACAAAAGACAATGACTCTAGCACACATGACAATTAAAAGAGGACACCAACTTCATCAGTCTCAAGAGACAAACTCAACATGGCATCAAGTTTTTTTATTTTTGTTTAGCTAGCTAACTTATGGGCATGGTTTGGATTTTAAAAATTTAATTAAATCCAACCCATACCATGAGGCATAGCATGCTCAATGAACAAAGCTCCGGCCAGTACGAGAAATTCCTCTAGCATTTCTTAGAGCATTAGTTGGCAGAAAGATCAATGGTAACATGATTTAAATTTTATTCAGGAATGTGAAATTGTGAATGCCGCAAACGAGTGATCAACAAGGTTTGGTTGTCAAAGGAGAAGATTTGGACAAAATTAAAGCCAAGCACAGACTCTAGAAGTAATATAAATACCAGATTCATTGACCAACCAACACCTGTTAACTATGACGCACAAATACCATATGTGTGTCTGATATGAGATACAGTTATTCTAAAAATATATGATAAACATAATTATAATTCTACAAATCTAAATTAAAAATATACTAATTCTTAGACATTACTAAAAACACAAAAAAAAAAGATATAAACCATTGTCATCGTGAGTTACTTCTTATTATTTATAAATAAGATTAGTATTATCAATATCATTCTTGTCTTAAAATCATCCACAGGACAATTTTCCTTTTTGGTTCATCTATTTTCAGGTTTCTATATATATTATGCATGCATGTTTATATCATGTAAATGTATTGAATTTTCATAAATTTTTTATAGGCTTGGATACTTCACCGGATACATGAAACAAATTAAAATATCAGTTCTTCATATATGGATTTATATATAAACGGGATATTGTATAAGCAAATTTAAACTTATAAGATAGACTCTTTTTTTCTCTTTTTTATTTATCTTAAAAGTATTTATGAACAAGGTTATTCAAATAAGGCTTATGTCAATGAATCGGGTTAACTAGATTTGTCACATATGTAATCAAATTAATTTTAATCATATTAGGTTTAAATCTAAACAGATAATCCTGTAAAAATTCAAGTTGAGGAAGGATTTAAATCGTGTAACACCCCTGCCAACCTACCTCACTCAAAATAGGGCATGTAAAAATTTCTGTACATGTAATAAACTTGCTAAGGCACCCACCCAAAAGTGGGGTAGCAAGGACTTTCCAATAATTATCTTTTTTTAAAAAAAAAACTCTGGCTAACCTTAATTCACTGTTCAGCACTTAACATATTTCTTTACCTTCCCCTAATCATATCTTTCAATTGATATGAGATGATTGGTCAAATTTAAGATTAATAATATTGACTGTTGCATAAATTTAATTCAAAATATACCAAAGTGTGGAGCTGGATGGACGATCAAAATTCTTAATTTCAGGATAAGTTTTGATCGGCAGAGATGCATATCTAAATATAGCTGCACCGCCTTGGTTAAGTATAATACTTTAGTGTTTATATTAATATTATTCTTTTAATGAAATGATAAGGTTGACTTGGTAGTTAAAGGAGATAAGAACTGAAGTGATAAGAAAGTCATAGATCTGAATCTCCTGGCTAACATAACATATTAATTTTTAATATTTGTAGATAAAAATAATAATATTGTTTTTCAATTAAAATTTAATTTTTTTCTTTAGTAACGTGTCGACCTTTAATTCTAATGTGCAGGTCATTGAAGTGAAATTTTAATTTTAATTGAAAAACAGTATAAAAAGCACGTTAATAAAAATCTGAGTTTTGTACTTACTATAATTAATTCTAACTCTAGACTCTATCGTTCGTGATTCGTTTAGGAGTTTTCCTACATACCCAAGTACTCCTCAAGACTCTATCGTTCGTGATTCGTCTAGGAGAGAGAATGAGATGAGGTAAGTGATTTCTCTGATGAAAGATGATGCAATTGATTAGAAAGAATCCAAGTCCAGCATATATAGTGTGCATCAAATTAGTTAGATTATTATCAGCAGTTATTTTGTTGCAACATGGTAAACCAGCCAATAAGTGGTTATAATTATACCTTAAACACTAATTCAAAACCTTTACGGCACAGGTCCGAAATTTTGAAATTTCAGTCAGCATCATTAACCTCTTGCTATATCAAATTATGTAATGGTAAGTATCTTAGTTTTTTTTTTCTTTTTTTTTTGAGCCAAGTATCTTAATTCTTAATAAATTCAATATTATAATAATTTTCACCTAACTCCATAAGTCAACATATTGATCTTTAAACATCAACCACAAAAAAATATTATCAATGATATTTGAGAGTTTCAACTTCAATTATATGGAAGCAGAATCCGATATTTTTTGTGTAATTTTATTTTATTTTATAAATATCACTTGATAACGATGATGGACAGAAAGCAACAACAGTGCAAGTCATTTTGCTCGTATCTGACGTTTGGGAATCACAAATTAAGGTGTCACTTCCATCACCAAACAAGTTGAAATTAAGTTGGAAATAATTTGTTCACTTTAAATTTGATATGATAATCCAAGGAGTATATAACACTGATTTTAAACTCACTGCTAAAGTGACAAATCTCATTATATACTAACTAGCATGTACATACGCACGGGTCACTTGGTTAGTACAAAAGAGTAGCACTGTTTCAGAAACCATCACAAAAGAATTGAAACTGATAGTCAATTCTCAATATTTAATATCAATTGAATTGTATTGAAGATTGTAATAACTTAAATTATATAATACAGTGATAATATAATATTGAACAATTGATTATTAAAGAATAGGACTGTTTGAAAAAGCATGACAATAGAATTGAACCTGATATTAAATAACTGAAATTTAACTTTTAATGTTTCTGAACACTTCTTTGTATACTACATTGGTAGTGGAATTCATGCTTTTCTGCTAATCATCATGAATCAAAATTTTTAATCCTTTTGCTGAGTTGACCCATGACAATGCAACATATAATTGGCCATGAGTGAATATGGGTTTCGGCAAATAAAGTCCAACCATGGATAGTGATTGTCCCTGTGACTTGTTAATTGTCATTGCATAAGATAGCATAATCAGAAATTATCTTCTTAATAGTTTAAACGGCCAGGGTGATTGTGAAAGGGACATTGACATTCTTGGAATATAAACAGCGAGACCAATGTTTTTACCTGAGATAATTTCAGCTGCAATTACATGTTTTGCCATCTTTGTTACCACTAATCTAGTACCATTACATAGACCTTGATTTTGGTCGAGGTTCCTTAACAACATTATAGGACTTCCAATTTTAAGTTTGATAGAATGAGTTGGCAAACCGGATGTGTTCAATGAATTAAGGAATTCAGTAGTAATTGATTGGAAATACGAATCTTCACTGGTTTCTGATTTATCAACGGAATCAAAGCTTAGATATTCCATGTGGTCACCTATGATTTGCAAAATTACAATTTCAGTGGTTATATTTTTGACTGAGCAAGTGTCAATTAAATAAGTAATGATATAATTACCTGGAATGAAGGATAGTACGTAATGATTGATTTATTCTACTGTTTCATTTGTTGAAGCTA